>NC_072735.1:131747896-131862077 GCF_026930045.1 Uloborus diversus
ACATAAGGGTGTCGCCTTCAGAAGAGTGAAAATTTCAAACTAGTTTTTGCCAGGATTTTCGGTCAAATACTCCACCGTGCGCCCTCCCCCTCCGGTCCACTCTAGCTACGCCACTAGATATAGAAATGTCCCGATCAGTCCACTGTCCGTCATTGGGATGAGATTTTCTCGAACCACTCGGTATTATTACAAATTATAGCCTAAGTTGCTCCCTGATAATGTAGGTATCTATGGTGAAAAAATGGTTAAAAGCCATTCAGTAGTTTTGAAGTTTACCCCGGACATCCAGACAGAAGTAGCCCTTTATGTATAAAGATAAACATGAACAGCTTTGTAGCTCCTTTTTCATAGTTAAATTTGTAATTATGATATATATATATAAATGTGGTTGCTATTTTCTTCCTTTTTTAGAATATTATTTTCCTTTTTTTTCCTCTTATTTTTTAAAGCATAATTTTCTTATTTTTTCCTATTTATGAAATTTTTGCTCCTATTTTCCTATTATTTTTTTTTCTAAAAACTCTCTGCGGAGCCTGCAGGTGAGATGCATCAAAAATAGGGTACACATCACTTCCTTGAATGGGATGAGGTAAAGCACTTAAAGTACCATCTTTACTCACTTGGGATCCTAAAAACTCAAACATGTCAAAGTTAGATCTCAGACCATCACAAACAACTGAGAGAACATCAACACCGACATAGTGCATCTTCGCTAAAGCTATATCTAAGAATGCCGCCTTCTGTTGACTCGATAGTCCGTTTACAAAAAAGTATGCTATTGGAATTTTCCATGAGCTTTCAATGCTCACTAACATAAAAACAGCGCTTCACTTGCTGGAACATCAAGTTCACTATCAAATGCAGTGCCATAGTCAATGAAGCCAGTTTGAGAGCCACAATGAACGCGAATTTCTTTTCTAATGGATATCTCATCCATAGTTAACGAGCAGCACTTTAGTCTCTTCAGTGTCTTTAGTTATTTTTTGCAGATATGTAAATACCTCCTCAATAAACCCTGGGGCTCCATCCCTGGGCCTTAAACCATGAATGAAGTGTTGATTTGTGTGGCAAGAACAATTTTTCTCTAACAAAATCATACGCTTTGGGTGAGATAAAATATAGTGACATGGCAAAAGACTTTAGTTCTGTAGTGAAACTCCTTCCATTGGTTCGCTTGGAATTCTGTTTGGCTCATCTAAAGAGCTCGGTAGTCGCTTCAGGAAGCATGGAACTTAGAAACATTTTTTCTTCACATTTTAATAATTCCTTTTCCTTCAGTTCCATGAGGATGTCTTTGAGGTTTTCTGTTTCCGCAATCTTTGCCTTTAATTTTCGCCTGGTTTGTATCAGCTTTTTCCGTGTCTCAATCACAGTGTTTTTCATTCGAGAATAGTCTTCTCTCAGTTCATCCAACTCTGAGTTATGTGTGGAAGTATAGCTGTGATCAGATACTGGATCAGTGTGAGTTGTATGAGGTGCTACTTTTGGCTTGTTTCTTGATAGACATCGTTTATTTGATCTTTTCTTTAGATGATTAGGGAAAATGAATTCATTAGGTACAGCTTCATCCTTTAAACGAGTTCTTCCACCCGTAAACATATTTAGCTTCAGAATATTAGTAAATTAAGGCTCAAAAAATAAAATTAAATTGATGTTGCTGTTACAGTCTAGTTATTTTACAAGCAGCAAGAGAAAAAGCAATTAAAAAAAAAAAAAGGTTGATAATGACTAGTATATGTAATAACGAAGATGATAGCCTTAATTTCTTCTTGGAAAATTGCTCTTAATATTCATCAGACATGTGGCCCAATAGGGTGAAAAATACCGATACCGCATGGCCGTGACAACAGAGCATTATTAGTATATATATATATATATATATATATAGTACACATGCAATTCCACCCATATGTTTTTGTCTCTATATAGCTAACAATTTTAATTCGATGCATGAAATTAACTGGTTAACGTAAATTTAGCCTTCAAAAACCCTTAGTTTTTTTCCGCTTCTATATAAATAAAACAAAGAATGTGCGTACATAAGTATATATGTATATACATGAAATACACCTCCAGCTCAATCATTTGAGCCGAGGTCTGCAGTTTCGTGCTTATTGGCATTCGTCAGCTTGGCATAGGAAAGTGACTGAGCTGGAGAAGGAAAATCTGTCAAGGAAGCCAAGAGTGCGAAACAAACTGGTAGATAATATAGAATTAGCACAGACCACACGAGTGACCGAAGCAATGGTTCAGTTCAACTCGAAGATTGAAGGCAAGGCATGGTATATTTAGTAAATTACCGGGTCTTCATAACATCGGTGTAAAATGGGAGAATAATGGCCGGCAGGTTGGGAGGGGAGAGTATTGGAGCACTAAATATCACCCATCGTACTTGGTCTCTTGTAACTGCCGTCAGTTTGATTTATATAATAAATATAATGTTTATTATTTAATAAATTATTATTCATACGGTAGAAAACCTCACTCGGGGGAAAAAACATATATACGAAAAACCTGATAACTGACATTTATTTTCAGCTTAAATAGTTTGATCTCAATCGAATAGAAACCCAAATGCTTTTGACTTCGTACTGTAACATAATAAGCCATGCTAAATTCAGGCTGAATCTAGCTTCAAAATCATACATGATAACCCATTAAATCCATGGAACGAAACTAACCTTTTAATATCCCATAAACTCACCGGGTGGTTGCTGTAAAATTATTGATAAAGGCACGAAAATAACCTTTTATGTTTCCGATAACTGCTAATGCCATCTTTGGAAAATAAAATAAAATATTAACAATGTTAATTTTAATAACCATCGACACAAAAAATGAAAGAAATAATTCTAGGTTATTAAAGTGCCCTACGAAGTCTAATGTTGCATTTTGTTATATCTCAAAATGTCAATTTTTCAGTGAGGCGAAGGGAGATCTGCAAAATCACAATATTTTTTGACAATTTTTTGAACTGTTTCTTTACACTAAAAGCATATTTTCCACAGACAAATAATTTGAATTCTGAAATTTTGAATTCAAATTTATGTATTTCGCAATCACGAACTGCGACAGGACACTACTCATTGGAGTTATTGTTTCTAGAAACGGGTCCTGTCCCCCCAAGCCTGCTCCTCCTCCTGGGCGGTTACGTGTGCATCGTTGTGTGTGTGTGTGTGCGTAGACCTGTGTGTATGCGCGTAAGCGTGTGTGAGTGTAAGTGTGTGAGCGTTCGTGTGTGTAGGACATGGACGCCCCCGACCAGGAAAAGTGGATAGCTCAGGACCGGAGGAGCCGCACCTGCAAAGGACGGCGGGCGGTGGTGCTGCAGAGGGTCCAAGCTGAAAAATGAACCGAACATAAAAGAAGGTGAAGTGAGGACAATAAGCAATCGTGATTGCTCAAAAAAATTGCACTCCACCCTAGTGATCAACCGATCGGTCGAGATCGACGTCGCGGTTTGTGTCTATGGGATTGGAGCCGCAAGTAAAATAGAGCTTTATATATATGTGCCCTATTTTTTCAGTAGTTTTCTTCAACCAGTAGCTCTAAGAGAACGCATTGGTTTCACCGGTAAACTCTATCGACCAGTTGCTTTATGCGAACGTAGCCCATGTTTCGTAACTTCCGGTGTGCCGGAGAGGAGTGACTTATGACTATGTCTCCTAGCTAAATAGTGCTCTAATGCGTCAAAAGTAATGTAATTAGACATGCATGTATGTATTCCGTTCTTCTCTTTGACATTTTCATTTGTTATTTTATTTATTAAAAAAGAAAAAAAAATTTTTTTTTCTTTTCTTCATTCTGTGATGTTTTTTTTTTGAAAACTTTCCTTCGCAAATTGCTTTTGCTTTGGGAACCAGACTTGTTTTGAATCTGCATTGATGCATCTAAAATTTGGTCCGCATAAATGTATCATTTTAAACATACGTACATAGTAAACTTTCAAATTTTGGCTTGGTCACTCCGAAAGATAAAATTTTATGCATGTCATTGAATTGTGTTTTAATCATATCCAATAACTGAAAAATTAACTGTATAGTTCAGTCGTAAATTTTATTTACCAATGTGCATTTTGAGGATAATATCAGAAAACATTTTAAAACAAAGCAAAAGCACACGAAATGAAAATGTCTTTTTTTTTTTTCTTTTGAAATGTACTGTTAGAGTTTTTAAATTAAATTCGTGTTTTATATGCACAATTCTGTGTGTATGATATATTGTGGAAGGGCTTAGGTGACTGAAGCTTCGTCGAAGGATATGTATGCAAGGGGGGGGGGAGGGCAGGTTAGGTAGGTGGTGCCAGTTTTGTGTTTAAGATATGTATTCTTTAATTCCTATATTTCTCTGAAACAAAAGTGTTTTTATGTGGAAAACTCAAAGTTGAATATTAATGACTTGAAAATGGTTTAATTGTAAAAATCAAGCATTTAATATGTTTCTTGATTCTAAAACATACTGTTAATTTTAGTGAAGCTGCATTTTTGCAATTGAAATTTTTAAACATTTACCCCCTTTTTTTCCTTTTGAAATTACGATTTTGTGATTGGCTCTATTTTCTGTCACTACTTTTGTGAAATGTTCTTTCTACTCGATTGTCCTATTTTATATTTTGTACATTTCTGTTTGTTGAACACGGCAAAAATATACGTCATGCTCTTTACTTTTTTTTCAGTTTTGTATATATTATATATATAGTGTTTCATTAGTTTTATGAGTTTCTTGTTTACTGTGGCTTTTAGATTATAATTATAGTTATAATAATTGTATCTTGTAGAATAAGTTTAGTGTAAGTTTTAGTATAGTAAATTGGATTATTGGTAATATTGTGCTCATTCAAATCTTATTGAAATAAATATTTGAATTGTAAGCTGACTGTTTTACCTATTAGTTGTATAAATAAATTGTTCACAATATGAACAAATATTTTGCACCTGGCGGTTGACTTGAGTCATTAGTGTGAGTGCCATAGTAGGCTGTACCACAGAGATCTCAGGGACCCCTCCAAAAAATTACGAACTTCGCGGACACCCCCTCCCCAAATAAAACAACAACGATTTGATTTAAAATCTATTTTTTTCTGAAATATTTTTACTTTTTTAACACGCTTTTATTAGCTTCACCTGGGCGATCATTCCATTCAACTTTGCTTGCAGCTAGGTTCAAGTCGATTAGAATACAACTTTGTGATATTTCTACGTCACAACCGATCACGTGAGCGAGAATCTCGATCTCACAAGCTGACGAGCTTGGAATGGCCGCCCTGTATGCATGTATCTTGTAACGGAATCTTGCAACTAAAATTTCGCCAACTTCCTGCGATAGGATTCTTTTGAAATTTGCATCAGATCCGATGATAATGCAATATTCTATAGTCAAATCAATTAACTATTAATTGTTTATTCCAATTTTGATCAATATTTTGGCCTTAACTCCAACAATGTGAAAAAAGGAAAAGGTTTAAAAAATATATTAAAAAAGTATGCAAAAATTATTTAAAAATATCTATAAAATCCTTTGATTTTTCTGCATCAAACAAAATTTGTTCCGAGGTATTAGAACATGAGTTATAATTGTTTTTAACTAATTTCTTGCCAAAATTTAGGTGTCTTCAATTGGCAATTTATTGCTGATCAGGCCGTTGTTGAACAAATGACAATCAACAAAAGTTGAACAACTTTAATTGAAATGTATCTCAAATTATTGAAATGTATTTTCAAAGTAATATAAATATACTTCCATACACATACATTGATTGATTAGCTGGATTAGTCAATTACTCGACCGGCACTTTATCAATGCAGTTGAATGTTTTTAGAGCTCGGCTATTATTCTGTTTGGGAGTTCAAGAGACTGCATTTCGAATGCTACCCAAAACCTTTAGTCACTTTTTTCTGGACAAAATTTCATGAATATAAAATATTTTGAATTATAATGAAATGAATATTTTTTCATTAAACAAGTTAAATTAAACAGAAAAGAAAGAAAGAAAGAAATAGTTTTAAAAACTAACAAAAAACATGCTTTTGTAGCAAAATGAACTAAAAAGTAAAAAATAATCTGGGTGATAGTAATTGACCAAACACTTAATTTTAATGTTATACAAAAAAACGTGGAGGGCTTCTTATCGTCTTGAATTACTTCCATTTGTTATCCATGCAAAAATGTAAATCGACAGCATCTCGCGGTTTTTTTGTGTTACATTAAAATTAAATGTTTGGTCAATTACTAACATCCAAAGATTACTTTTTAGTTCATTTCGCTACAAAAGCGTGTTTTTTTTAGTCTTTTAAACTATTTCTTTTAAACTATTTCATTTCTTTGAAATTTATATATTCATTATTTTGAACCACTCTTATGCATCAGTTCACTCCAGCGCGCAGGTGCAGATTCCATATAATATGAATATAAAGTAAGTGCTAATAATATCAATATATTCTTAGTACCTACTAAATATTTTAGGCAACGATTTGGCCAGAATGACAGGATGATTGGACAAAATTTGATGACTGTATGAAAATCTCAAGCGTCAAGTTTTTACTTTTATTTCAAATGATTTTGATGAATAAACACAAGCATATTTTACATCAAATTTATATGACAGTGGTACGCCATAATTATTGAAATCTAGTGCAAACTATAGCATTCTTAGGTCTATTTCAGCCTTTGCGTGAAATTTTGAATGTTGACTATTAAATTTAGTCTTGAAAATTTTGGAATTTTATGTAATGTATAATATCCCAGCTGTAAAAATGTGCCTCTATTTGCATTTTGTGTAATATAGTTTTGTAACTATATTAACTTTGTCATGTACACAAAAATAATTTATATGTAGGTGTGTTACCCCAAGGAGGGGGAGGGGGGAACTGCTGCGTTCTGCATGTACTTAAGCAAGAACTTTTTTATTCCTCATAAATGAGTTTTTTTAAAAATCAATAGCGTTACTTGCCCTTCAATCTCAATTATATTTAACGTTTTAGATGTATAGCATTGCTAACTCCCTGGCATGGATTTGCAGATCACAGTTTGAGGAACTCTGAACTGTACTACACCCATGATGCTAATGAAGTTACTTTTTGCTTAGTTTTCTGCTATAAATAAATTAAAATAAATAATAATTAAAATAAAACTGCATCTGTAAAAATGCTTTAAGTTACTTGAGTCTAAATTTATACAAATACAAAAGTGATGACTAGTAACAGGCTCTGGGCCCAGCTAGACTGGTCCTAGTCAATTTACAATCCCCAGTGAAGATCAATGGTCCTCTTAAACTGTCTACTCCCTTGCTCATTAGGGTCAGGTGGGGTGAAACGAGGCGGATTTTGTCTATTTTTTAAATTGATGCCATTTGCAAACCCATAAACTTTTTTTTGTACTTTTTTAAAAATTTCTTCTTTACATTTGATTCTTCCCCTTTAATTTAAGCTGCTTCTCATTGAAATTTGTTGTCATTGACAATCTGAAAATTACAATTTAAGTATCTGACCCATTTCACCCCACGGTGGGGTAAAATGGGTCATAGCAATAGAAACATACAATAACTAAGAAATTATTACCAAAACATGTACAATAGCTGAAAGAAATTGTTTCCAATGAATCATTTGTTTATTTTTACTTATTCAACACCAAAATATTTTGAACTAAAACTCAGAAATATGTCCACAACAATCGAATTCTGCTCGTTCAATGTCTTCAGAATTAACAATGTCTGTATTTTCCTACTCAGAAAAGATGTAGTAGTATTTGCCCGAGTTGGCTTTTCGTAGAAAATTTACGTTGTTGTAATCCTGGTCATTGACTTCTGTCAAGTAATCAACAAATTCTTTTGATGATTTCTTGCCATTGTATTAGACAAGAGCCCACTTCCCAGGTGTTGGTTCTTGCATAAGCAACTCAGATATTTCTTCATCCAAGAGTTGGGTTTCATTCAGTTGCTGTTTCTTAGAAGATGTCCTGGCTCTTGCTTTCGTGAGCAATTCTGGCTTCCTCTTACATAAGTGGCATGCCGACCTTTTTTCAAAATTCCTGGCTCACTGTATGCCAAGAATGCCACAATTGCATTTTTTAGAATTAGTCTTAATGAAATCCTTAGCAACAATGATTGTATCTTTCCAGTGGCGGATGGGGCAACATGAACCGGCCCTGGCATTTACAGACCAGCCGGTCCCCTTAAGACTTGCTCCTTGAAGAGGAGACGCTCCCACCGTCCTTAAGTTTTTTTTTTCAAATATAAAAGATGGAGCGGATACATCTTCTAGTTTTAGTAGGGAGTCACCATTAGAATTTGAGTATTCAAATTAGGAGAACTGCGTTTACGAATGTGGAGAAAAAGAATCAATGATAGGAACACCTGAATAGTAAAAATTAATATTCTAGCTAATGATGGGGGGAGGGGGGTTCGGGGGCACTCCCCCGGAAAATTTTCAAAATTATAGCTTCAAAAACGCATTGTTAGACTTTTTAAATGATCTTGGGCAATGTTTGCGGGAGGGGGTATTTGGAGAATTTCCCCAAAACTTTTTCAAAATCAGAGTTCTAAAACGTATACGTAAGCATTGTTTTGTAACACTAGGGGGAAGAAGGGCGTTCAGGAATTCTTTCTGGGAAAAATTTCTCAATTGAAGTTCCCAAAGCGCCAATTTAGGTGACAATTGACGATCTTTGGGGGGAGGGCTATGTTTTTTGAAATTGAAGTTCTTCAAAAAGTTTGTTACCTATAAATTGCCCCCCCCCCCTTCCTAAAGTCAGTATCTGAAGTTCTTATGTGCAATAAAGATTGATGAGGAACTTTTCACGCGATATCGCGTGAAAAGAGAACGTATAATTTTGATGAACGTCTTTAAATTATCTTTGACAATGTTAATGAGAGCAAAGATCCGGTGTCCCCCCCCTCCCCCTCCGGGAATTTTTTTCAATTAGTTGTCTTAAAAATGCATTCTAGGTGATTTTAGGTAATGTTTGGGAGAGAAGAGGCTCGAAGGTGCTCTCCAGGAATTTTTTGGTAATTGAAATCTAAAGAAGGGGATTGTAGGTTTTCTTTGATAACGTAAAGGGGACTGACAATTCTGGGGAACTGAAGCTTAAAAAACGTTATTTCATCGACTTTCAATGACGTGAGGGGGAGGAATTTTCGGGACATATTTTGGAATTGAATCCCATAAAACGAAATTTGAGAGGACCTTTAGTGATGCTGGCGAGCGTGTTGGGAACAAAAAATTTTCTAACTTAGCTTTTAAAACGTAGTTTTTGTCGATCTCCTGTAATGTTAGTGGGTGAAGCTGTTCGGGGACTTTCATTCCGTAATTTTTCGAAATTTGAATTCTAAAACGCAGTCGTAGATGATATACGCTGATGTTACCAAGGGTTCAGGGGCTCTTCTCAGAAATCTTTTCGGGATTGAAGCCCTAAAAAAGAAATTTCACACCACCTTTGGTGATACAAGAGGGAGGAGAGATTCGATGACCTCTGAAAAATTTCTTAATTGTAGTCCTAAAAACGAAATTTTAAATTATCCTTAAAGATGGGGTGGAGGCACTTCTGCAGGGGGGATTTAGGTGATCACTCTCCTGGAAGCTTTTCGAATTTGAAGTCCTAAATACGAATTGTAGGCCATCTTTGATAACGATAGGCGATATGAGATGGGACTGGGTTCCGATTTAGAAACTTCCCCTGCACTCTTTCAAAATAAAAGTTTTAAACACGTTTCTAATCTACCTTGGAGGTGTAAAATGAAGGGTGAGGCTAGAGGATGTCTCTCCCTTCCGCATTTTTTGCTAAGTCCTTATCTTTTTATTAAATTTTTCATACAAATGTTATGGGAAAACCTCCCCCCAGTATATCTTTTCCGAGATCATTTTAGTTCTTTGGTTTTATTTCATAGTGAACTTTTCAATTTCCAACCTGGTGTTTGAATTTGTTTGAAAATAAAGAGATTGAGATTCGTCAAAATATTTTTTAACATTTTGGACTGATGTGGTACTTTTCAGGGACACCAGATCTTCTTCCAACTTTATTTTACTTTAAATATCCTCCAGTTAGAATATCTTAATAAAGTTTTATTTTACTTTCGTTTTATACATTCAAACACTTAGTATTCATTACGTTACAATGTTTTAAATCTCCCTTACTGCATTTTAACTCTTTTTCTATTTAAAACATGCTTCAGCGGCCCCTATGAAACCTCCATTATTATCTAGCTATTCATTCATTGTATTAAATTAAAATGTGTCATAGGTTTTTACAATGTACTGAATACTTTTTTGCTTGATTTTTTTTTTTTTTTTAATTTGTCAGAATGTCTTGAAAAATTTGAGCTGCCTTTAGTTAGGTAAATTATAATAAAGGATCGTGGATGTTCCTAAAATAATATTTAAAGGTTTAATATTCAAGGGTTGCATTTTCTTTCAAAATTTTGTTGAGAAAATATTTTTTGTCACGGGAATTCCACTTGGTATTTTGTTACTTCTATTTAATTTTTTTTAAATACTGAGAAGGTTTTCTTTTTTTTACTTTGTTCATCCCTAAATTAAAATTGGCAGCCACGGTTCTACGCCACCCCTGGAGGTGGCCCTGCCTTTACGTGTTCATTGTCCCCCTACAGACTATTATTACAGGCAGCTGTTAGCGCCTTAGAAGGTCCTGGACAGTTATGCAATAAAGTTATTTTATCGGTCAACCGATGAATTTACAGACACACAGTAAAGCATCTTATTGCTCACAGCAGAACATTTTTTAAGGAATTTTTACTAGGTGACATAAGTTTATCATAAGAGTAAAAATTATTGAGAAGGTTACAGCCTTTTTTTTCTCAACAAATGTATGCAAAATCGTCGCCTCAAAGTGGTATTTCTGTAAGTACTGTTTGTTCTGTGGCGGCTGTATAGGATTTCTGATTTAAAAGGAAGCCGATATGAACAAACCTTAAGCATAGTATTAACTCCGAAGTAAAGGGGGTCCGGGGGTTTCTCCCCCGTAAATTTTTCGAAAATTTTAGTTTTGAAAACGCATTTTAGACGATCTTTGGTAATGTTAGGATTGAAAAGGTTCGGTGTCCGCTCACCTGTCTATTTTTCGAACTTGTAGCTCTAAGAGTACAGTTTTAGACGATCTTTTTGATGATGTTAGAGTGAGGAGAAATTTGAGGGTCCATATCCCAGGAAATTTTTCTTTATTTTTAATCTTAGAAATAGACTAGCATATAAAGCCAGTTTTGTTACTATTTCTAAAACATTTATGATCAGGGCCGGATTTAGACTTAACGGGGCCTTAAGTTATTTCAAGTATGGGGCCCTTTTTGTAATCCAGACCACACTTTGTCGGAGGCGAAAGAGGAAATGCTAAAGTGTTTTTTTTATTGATGACTATTATTACTTTTTTTGCGCTATATTTGTCTTTTCCCCTGAGACACATAAAGTTATGCATTATTTTCTTTCTTCCTTCCTTTCTTTTTTTTTTCTTTCTTTTTTTTGTGTGTGTTTTTTTAATGTGTGTTTGCCTGCCTTTTTGGATTTCCCTTAAGAAGGGGAATAGCATCGAGAGAATGATGCAGGGCTCCCAATTTAGGGGTTCTGGGGGTTCCCCCAGAGGGAATTTTGGAAAAAAAATATATAGTAAAATTCTGCAGTTTGAAGCCATATAAAGGAAGATTGGAATCAAAAATATTCGGGGGAAAAGTAGGCAAACAAAACTTTTTCAAATTATGTACTCTTGCAAGTTGAGATAATACACAGTAAAATTTTTTTAGGGGTCGACACATCGATGAGGCACTTGACAGAGAGAGAGAGCGAGGGAGGATAAAGGATAATGCATTGTTACCTGCGCTCATGGACTTTCGATACAGCTAGTTTTTAATCACCCCTGCAACCCATCTACAAATTGCTTTAAAAGAAATAGGGTACACACTTAGAAAATAGGTAGCAAGAGAGTAACATACTGCCCATTTGAACAATTCATAATTTATACTCTTAGTAAGAAATAAAATTGAAGCATACTTTGACGAACATACATTGAAGCACACACTGAATTTAACATATTTTGGCACTCCTCCCCCTTATCAACTCCAATTTGTTAGAAATTTCAAAATTCAAGGCTTGTAGCCACATTTTTGCAACATTTCAAGCATTTGAAAATGAAATTGATTTTTTTCCAAGTATTTCCATTTTTTTTAGGAACAACAACTCACACAACTTTTCGTTATAAGCAATAGCTTTCAACTAAAATGTAAATCCGGCCCTGGAAGTGATAGTATAAATAACAAAAGTCTCAAAAACATTTTTACAAATTAAAAGCGGTAATGGATAACTAAAGTAAAAGTTTTAGAAATAAGTAAATTTTTTTACGAACCAAACTTGCTCTTCAAAATCCTTTGTTTGAATCATCAAAATGAATTTCAATTTCATTATAACTTTAAAAGGATTTTTAATTACAGCTAAAACGTGTTACAAATGACTCCATCATTCTTCAGTCCTATGCCTCGAAGCGTCGAAGCTGGAGAAAAAATAAATAGATTGCCAGTGCCTACAAGTTTCAACGCGCGAATCCCTTTTATACATTAAGCCACAAAAAAAGGAAGTGGTAGGTGTGGTATAATCCTCAGTTACCCTAAAGCAAAAATTACTAAAAAGAATTCCAGGAAAAAATCCCGACCCTTCAGCCTTCGGCTTCACTCTCGGAAAGATTCCTCTCTCTTACCATCTTCGAATGAAAAACAGCTGTTTCCGTTCCGCAAACTGCTTTTGCCGTCCCGTCCCAAGTAGTGTTCCTGTAATGGTCCCTGTCCCCTGTACACAGATGGCCGTGAAATGGTTATCGACTATCATCAATGAAAGGGCTAATGAGGTGGGGTGCTAATCGATTGCCGAGTGCGTGGTGGGCCGGTCCACAAGGGAAGAAAAAGAAGGCTTTCGTCATGTACGAGTCGACGGTTTTTTTTTTTTTTTTTTTTAAAGAAGGCAAGGGTCTTCCTAAGATTTTTACAAAGATTTGAAATCCGTTTACAAAAATGAGTGAACCTATTTTAGATTTTCCAATGTCGCAATGATTTCGCATTTTCTAGGCGACAGATTTTTTTCACTAGTTTTTTAAGGAAGAAAAAATGGAAAAAAAAAAAGCTTTTTTTTTTGTACTATTCAATTGAAAGATTTAATGCGGCCCAAACCGAGGCGGCCCACCGGGCATTTGCCCGGCTGCCCGCCGGCCCCATCCGCCACTGGTCCAGGATCTCATAAAGGGAGGGGTTTCATTGTTTTTTCATTCTTACCTGCATTGTCAGGAAAACACAACAAATACCTATAATTCATTGTCAAGTGTGTCAGTGTGTCAAATAATTCATTTCTATTAAATAGTTACATTGATGGGCCTAGCGGGAAGAAGGGGGGGGGGGGGCTAATACATAAAAAAAATTCTATTATTGTATTTTATATGCAGTTGAACCTCGTTTATCCGGATCTCCGGTTTATTTGGATCAAATTTGTAGAGTTGAACAAAAATATATTTACTTTAACAATTATTTTAAACAATGATTGCAAGTACGGAACTACATATAATATTCGGGTTTTGTCTCTATTAAATGTGCATACGCTTGCATAGAACATACAATTAAGTATAGTACTCATTTAACAAACAATATGGCGTACTTGGAGTGTCAGAAAGAAGCCACTGCAGCTGAACCATAAATGATGAAGTATTTGTGACAAATGTTATTGTTTTTTGCTGTAGTAAAAGATAAGCAAAAACATTCTCAAATAAGCAGACTTATTACTCAAACTATGCGGATTTTCGTTTATTTGGATTTCTTTTGGGCCCAGTTAGTCTGGATAAACGAGATTGTACTGAACATGTAAGGACAGTTATGAAACCCACATTCCAGAAGACAAATTCCGGCTGTGTTAGTAATTTCAGTATTTATTCATTTTACTTCTTATTTAGATTCAAACCTTATTATCTGTTTACTGTGCGGTATATTGAAACAAGTGCAACAGACAAATTCGCAATTTCTTTTGTAACATACTATGTATTCAGGATTTATATTCTAGGACAAGTGAACTAAATAAGAAAGGATTCACTGCAGATGCAAATTACATTACCAAAACTAACGGTTCCTCCATCACTGTTTTTCAAAATATGATTTAAAAAATGCTGTACCTAAAGTTTAACATTAAAGTTAGCTTTAAGCGAGCTGTGCACTTTTCTATATTTGTTTTTTTTATTATTTTTCCCCCAACGGAAGGGGTTAAACCCCTAAAACCCTCCCCTTGTACACAGCTCTGGTCCGACCCTCCCCCTCCCCTTTACCAGAAGGGTTTCCTCATGCAAATGCTTAGTTTCTATTAGATCCTTGAGAAACATGGAAGTGGTCTTTTGATGCTCAGGAATTCATGCAGTGGTGTGCCTGAGGGGGGGGGGGGGGCGATGGTGCAAAGGGACACATACACCCCCTCCCCCCTAAGATTTTGTTGCACTTTTAAAGGAAGTGGATAGATAAATTTCAATAGTGACAAACACTAGATAGATAAGCTTAAAAAGAAGGACATTCCAATTAAATAAAACAGCCTCTTTCGTCTCTCTTGGAAGATTAGTGCAGGGCGATAGTAGACTCAAGAAAAATTTTCGACAGTGTGAAATTTTCAAAGACTATAAGAAATCTCGAACCCCTCCTCCTCCCTCCCCCCTCTTTTTCTGGAAAAACTTTTCAAATATGCATACAAAAATCATTGAAAAGAAACATTTTAAAAGTTTATTTTATAATTTTTCAGCTGTAGAATGTCAACCGCAAATTTTTTTAAACGGCAACCCAAAATGTTCAGAGTTTGTAGATCACATACACCCCTGGATTAGGACTTAATATCTAAAAAAAGGAATGCGATAGCCCGATATTCTACAGAACAAAAATTCACACATAAAATAAACGAGTAAAAAAATTTTTTTAATTGAACTTAAAAAAAAAAAAAAGCTTGGGAGTTTAGATCCCATAGAAATTAAGCTGTAAGCCAGGGAAGCTATCATGAACTTTTTAGTTTTATTTGGTCCTACAGCGGATTACAATTCAGTAAAAAGGAAGCTATATAATGGAAAATGTCATTAAATGCATAGCATTTATTTTATACATGTTGAATGCTTGACGTTAAAATGAAAAACCAGCTGATGTGTGCATCACATGACTTCCTTTTACTCCAATTAAATGTCATTTCCACATTAATGGCAATTTTAATGTGATTCAATTGTTTACTCGCTAAATATCACCAACAGTGGCCAAAGTGAAACCAAATTAAAAAGAAAAAAAATCGCCAAATTTGTTGCAAAGTTGACAACCAAACTCTTGGCGACCAAAAGACTGGAGATATATCGCCAAGTGTCTGCCAAATTGTAACACCACTTGAGTTTACATTGAAATTAACAATGATTTCCCCCCAAAAAGGGGCAAAAGATCACCTTAAAAACACCCATATGCTGCCAAAATTTGAGGTGCACAACTAGACCCTACTAGGAGTCTACGTAATAAATTTCAACTTTCTAGGACATACCGTTCTTGAGTTATGCGAGATACATACACACATACATACGTACATTAGGGTGGAACGAAAAAAACAAAGTTTTTATTTTCGAATCGTAATAGTGCGGAAAAGTTGCGATTGGTGAAGACTTACAAAACAAAACAAAGATTTTTAAAATCGGATAATATCTTCCGATCCCGCAATGATCCTGAATATTTGAAAAAATGGAAAATTTCGTGTTTTCTTAGTGATTTTTCAAAAGTTTTGTTTAATGTTTCTTTTTAAGGCTCTAAGACGGAAAAGTTACGATTGAAGAAACCTTCAGAAAAAAAAAACAAAATCAAATAATAACTTCAGATCCAGAAACAAGTCTAAAAAATTGAAAAAGTTGAGATTTTCAGGATTTTTCCAAATTTTTAACATTTTTGGATCAATGTACTTTTTCAGGCTACAGAACGGAGAAGTTACATTTAGTGAAGACTTCAAAGCGAAAAAAAAAAATATTTTTGAAATAAAACTAGATCTTCCGATCTCGCATTGAACCTACATGTTTGAAAAAATGTAAACTTTAAGCCCTTTTTCAGCTTTTTTTTTCTTTTAGTTTAACGATCCTCATAAGTTCGGTATGAAATACTAATGGAAGAGCGTTTGTTTATAAAACCAAATGTGATATTTTAGTACTAGAGCCTTCCCGTTAAATTGTCCACATGGCCCTTTAATCCCGCGATACTCATATTTGTTTATGCCGCTTAGTACAGTGTAAGCATCTAATATACCCCTTTAGCGAAATAAAGAACCGCTAAAATTTCACAGACGGTGCCATTCATGTTCACAGAACAATTCAAACCTATCGATATTTACCTGACAATCTAAAACAAGTTGTTTACCCTGTCATTGAAAGAAACTCTTTCTTTGCGCATCCCGAAAACTTATAAATGGCAATGGTGTTTGATAAAAGGAGGCACATAAGAGAACTAGCGTTCAAAAACGTCTTAAAAGCCAGAGAATCTGTTTCTAAAGGCAAAAGCATTAGAAACTTTGTCATTCCATCTCTAAATTTCGAAGCAAAAGGTTACACAGAGATTATTAGTTGGAACACGACAAAGCGATCTTCTCCACCTTTTCTTCGAAAAGTTCCTAACAAAGACATTGAAAATTTTATTGTAACAGGCACTATACCCGACTGGGATATAAAACTATTCCTCTGCCATATGCAAGCTGTCGAAAGATGTGTGATGCTAGAGACGGAGGCTTCACTCAAAGTGTGTGGATTTAAATCAAGAGATGGCTACATAAGAGCAACATTGAAATCCAAATCAATTATGCCCGAATTTTCCAAAAAATCTGATCATAAATTAGCTTTAACAACTAACACTTAAAACAATAAGATTTGTATACTGGATTGTAAATTTGGTAAATATTTTATAATTTTTTATTATTTGAAAATGTTTCATTGTTGTAAAGAATGGTAGTTTTGCATGTTTCGAAGATACCTTAAAAGTCAAGAAATAAATTAATGTTTATGTGTAATATAGGGTTTTTTAAAAGGCTTTTCCCTGTAACACCGGGGGAAAAAACAACGAGAACAATTTTATTTTTAATCACTAAGAAATGATGAAATTCTCCCTTTTTTTACTTTTCATGCTTGCTCCTGGATCAGAAGGTATCATTTGATTTCAATATGTTTTTTTAAATTTCTGAAGGCTTCACCAATCGTAACAAAACCGTCTTAGAGTATTAAAAAGAAACGTTGGAGAAAATTTTTTTAAAAATCTCTAAGAACACATGAAATTTTCCATTTTTCAAATTTTTAGGCTCGTTGCGGGATCGGAAGATATTATCCAGTTTTAAAAATTTTTGTTTTGTTTTGTAATTCTTCACCAATCGCAACTTTTCTGCACTATTACAATTCGAAAATAAAAACTTTGTTTTTTTCGTTCCACCCTAACGTACATATGGACGCGATGAGAAAATTCGTTGTAATTAACTCAGAGGTTGTCAAAATGGATATTTCGGGTGTCTGTACGTTTCTAGGCATATATCCACATGTGGTTGGGTCGAAAAAAAACTCAACATTAATTCGGGGGTGAGCAAAATGGAAATTAAGGCCAAATTTTGAGTGAACATTTTTTTGCGAATACAATACTTCCTTTTTTGGAAAAGGAAGTAACAAGCTAAATTTTGTTGTAGAAAGAAGGTCCTGCTGTAGTTTTCAACAGCAGGAGGGGCAAGTACTGATCACGATGACTAAAAACTAATCAAAGCTCTCTTAAATTGTATGTAGAATTCCACATTTAAAAAGATAATTACACATTTTCGTTTTATTGAATCTGTTGCTTTATTGAATCAAAACTGTTTGAAATAGACAAGATTCCCATTAGCGAGGGTCACTGTATTTAACTATTCAAGGCCTCTTTAAGTAATTTTTAAAGACACCCATTTTTAACTAATGGGATGGCTTCTGATGAGACAATGTAGGTCTCTGAACTGAAATTCAGTGTAAAGATTTTGGTGGCAAATCATAATTTTGATTACAAGTTGAAGAGTCAGAAACAATATTTGTTTCATTAGAAAATCAAAAAAAAAAAGATAGGTTTTTGTCATAGAGGAAGATTAAGTAATTTAAAAAAAAGACAGAGTTTTAAAGGAGTTAGCACCCCAAAATACAGAAAGCGCCCTTGAGAAAAAAATCAGTAAATAAAGGAGTTTTTGAAGGAGCGTACAAATCTTGTGTATAACATGTAGAAATTCATATGAAATAGCAGTAATTGAGCTCCCATGCGAATTAAGCAATGGTAGGCACACAGTTTAGGCACTGAAAGCATAAATAAATGGAAATAATAATAATAATACTAAATTTTATTCATAAACACATCTCAGAACACATTAAAAAAATAATTCAGATCTACAAAAATATGTTAATAGAAAACATTACAAAACTCTTCAATGGAAAAACTTCATTGGAAAATGATTGCTTTATACAAAAATATTTTTCCTTTATGCTAGACTTGCAGTAGTTCTCTAAAATGTTATTAAAAATATTTTATGGTACAAAATTTTTTAACACATGCTTTATATCAGGGCTCGAAATGTATATAGGGGGAGGCGTTAAGGGCAGGTAAAAATTAAAATCAAACAATATTTTTTCTCTTTACATACCCAAGCCAGGCATGTAAATAATTAGTCCAGAAACACTTTTCCAAAAAATGACATATTACACTCCTTACTGATTTAACTTTTTTTCTTGCTGCTTATATGTATAACATATCATTTATAAACATTTAGCCATCTTTAGTGTAATGATAGAGTGCCTTGAAAGAATAGTGTGCCGATGGACGGAGAAAAAGTAAGGTCAGATCTCAGGAAAATCCAGATGGCGCTGCGCTCGAGGAGTACGTTATGTTCCTCAATCAGACACATTTTAAATCAGCGATTGCATGCTGATTTTGCAGTTTAAAAGCCCCGTTTTTTCGATCAATCTTATTTCAGAGCAAAATATTAATTCTGTAATAAATGCTATTTGTTAAATGGGTGTTCATTTATTTTTTGAAGCATATAAAATTACCTAATGCTAATTTATCTTTAATGAAAATAGTAGACTATAAGTATTCAACAACTGCACGTCTCTAATTTCTCTACTAATAATAAAGCTTGAAAGTCTCTCTGTCTGGATCTCTGTGACGCGCCTAGACCGTTCAAACGATTTTCATGAAATTTGGTACAAAGTTAGTTTGTAGCATGGGAGTGTGCACCTCAAAGTGATTTTTCGAAAATTCGATTTTGTTCTCTTTTTATTGAAATTTTAAGAAGAATTTCCGGAGCAAAATTATCATAAGATGGACGAGTAAATTATGAAATTATCATGACGTGGAACTGTAACATGGGAGAGCCGAATGAACATAGCCAATTGGTGAGAAATTCATCATCCATCATTTGTAAATATACAGGCTAATCAAATGACCTTTTAATTTTCTACTACGGGCAAAGCCGTGCGGGTACTGCTACTTTCAAAATAATACTGCTTCTAAATTCTTGAAGCTAATTAAAATTATCAGGGCTTCTCAGTCTGAGTCGAAGAGTTGGAGTCGCTTGAAAACATACCGACTCCGACCTGTTTTTTTTTTTTTTTTTTAATTTTCAAGGGCTTTCCTTACACTAAAAAAATAATAGGATCACTTGCTTCGATCACATATATAACTACATACTAATTTAAATACATTGCAAGCATAACTGCTTTGCTGTTAACTGTAAAGGTTTCGAAAGTTTCGCCTTATTCTTAATTTCCTTAACTTTTAATTTGTTTGATAAATCCATTGATTTTTTCTTCAGACGGTAAGTTACTTGATGCATGTTTTTAATTTTTTTTCGCAACCATACTTCTTTGTAAATTTGCAATATTTCTTTTGTTTTTCAGAGCTCTCTGTTTCAACAAATATTTACGTTTCTTTTTGCAAAAATTACAACCGAATTTTTCACTCAATACAAAACCTTGACACACAGTGTCCCCTTAAAGATGAACCATCAACAAAATATTCAGTTGGTTTCATTACAGTCAACACAAATTTAAAATTCCTCTGATAGACCCATCCCATTGCACACGATTCTAGCTTCAACCTCAATAAAAAATTTTCTGACATCCAATACTGATTTAAGGAGAGGATAATCTACTTTTACACCTTTGATTAAAATAGTAGCATTGATTTGTAAATTTTCTTCTGTTTCAATAATGATCTTTTTATCGTCAATATTAATTTCCACATAATTTTCATTATATACAAAAACTACAATATTTGGGGATTTTTCAATTTCATACAAACCCAATATTTGTTAGGCAAATTAATATGAACAATTTCATTTATAATGGATTTGTATGTAGATATTTCAGTTTCATCTGCGAAAAGATCCAAGTTTTTTTTTTTTCAAACAGGGAACATTTTTCTTAACTGCATAACACCTGATGGACCTTTTCTTTGGTAATTTTTTAATTAAGTATGTTGGCAGATTTGGGAAAATTGTCGGAATTGCCTCATCTTTCAAAAAAGGTTTTCCCCGAGGAATCAAAACTTCCTCACCATTTATAATATGCTTAAAATGCGCTTCAATAAAATGTTTTTCTAAATGCAAGCACAAATTGAACAATATTTATCAAAAACTTTATCTAACCTGGGAATTAACGAGTTCTATTTCTTTAGTTTTTCTTTATCTGCTGGAACTTTAAAAAGCGAAACGTTTTCCTTGCATGTTTTGCATACACTTTTGCACCCTGGTACGAAACAAGATGAAGCTTTACTTCTTCTTATGTTCAACTTTGATGCCTCCATCAAAACGCTGTTTCATGAAATATTCACGAAATAAAGGTAAAAAAAGAGAAACACAGAACTAAATTGTAACAAAATCCCGCGTCTACTAATGTAACTAGAGCGAAATTGAACGTGCACTCTGACTGCACTGCCCTCTAGCAGTTTTCATAAAATTTGTCTTCGAGAATCGCGGGGGGAAAAGCGCCGGTCGGCACACTACTCTTTCTAGGCACTATAGTAATGAGTAGATGCATTGTTTGGTGTGTATAATGCCTTCTAATTTACTTATACATAAAATAAATTGCAGATATGTTTTAAAAGTTGATTTTTTATTGATATATCAATATTAGATTCATGTATATTTTTCTATTTTTATCAATATGCAATTAAAAAAGATGTTTGGAAATGTAAAAGATTGTTTTGGGCATGTAGTATTTTCTTAACTAACATGCCCAACATGGTATGTAAACATTTCGAGATAGTTCGAGCCTGCTTTGTACTATCAAAGTAGTCATATTTACTAAATAAAATGAGAAATATTGTCAAAAGATAACTTTATCCATATTAATTTAGATGATATAAAAAAAGTTTTGCATAAAGATTCACAAAGAATTCTTAATTAAGATTACAATGCACAGAAACATTAACGATAAAATTTAAATGCTAGATTAAATGATAGACACTACAAAAATTGGCTATAGACAACAAATAGTAGTTTAAAGACAAAAATGAAACATCACTCTTAAAAAAGGCAATAACAAGGATTAATGATAATTTATAAATCATTTCTCATTAAAAAGCATTATAGTAGTTAAAAACACTTAAAATTACCAAAGATTTAATGTTGAATTGCTGAATGTTTTTTTTAAGTCATGAATAATACACCTTACACTAAAATACAACCTGACAATAAAATATCACGACAGCAGAAGGAAATGGGGAGTTTACTAATTAATAAAATAAATGAAAAGAACAATCCGTCAAATAAACTAATATACAACAAAAGATCTGGATATAAGTACTTAACAGCATCAAAACTTCAGACACAACATATAAAAAATACTGACAGTAAAATCAACAAATTCCCAAATGTGAATTATATAGCATACAAATACTTACAACAAAGAAAACAAAGAATTCATAATATGCCCTAATCAAGCACCCAAGAAATTTCATTAGGAGGTGGGAGGTTCGCTGGGGTGCCAAGCAAACTTTAAAGTTCCGTACAAGTAAATATTTAAAATTATAACAGCATACAAACAAAGTTTAAAAAATCACAACCATATTTAGAGAATGTAATTGAGATTATACAGTAATAAAACCCAGGCTGAATATTTCTATCTGTATTATTTCAGAAATTTTAATTATTCAAGCACATGGAACAAATATATATATCAATATGTATATGTAGTAGATCCTGGTTTTACAAGGGGGTTATGCTCTACGAAAATGCAACGTAATTTAAAACTTAACAGAAGTGTTAAAATAGGGTTTGGTTCCACAAATATAAATAAAACTCCATTCTAATGATAGATAAATATATAATAAGTTCAATGTGTACTTAATTCGATTCATATTCAGTGTGTACAAAGAAAATATGAATTAACTTAGTGTTTATACAAAAGAGTTGGTTATGATAGTGTTTTTGGCAGTCATTAATCATTTTTCTATGTAAATCTTTGTAGGGAATTAACGCATCTACGATCACTTGCATTTCATGACGGGATCTTACTTTACAAATCAGAAAGATCATTTGCCCTAGCCTAGGAATAGCTCAAAATTTTCCAATGTGAAAGCTTTTTTGTTGTGTATCATTGTTGCTGGTATCCTTGCTGATTTCGTCTTCCTTTGTAAATTCTAAAAGCTCTTCTTCCAGTGAGCTCTGAACTGTGTGAGTTTAATAACTTAACTTCTGGAATGAGCTCAGGAATAAATCACAAAAATTGTCTCTGATATTCCAAGCTCACTTATTAGCATACCAAGATGCAGTTTATTGCATGTTGTCTCCAATTTCAGGAGTTTAGATTTTGAAAGAGGGGAAAATTTTATCTCTTTGCAATGCTACATCTGCGTAAAATCGAAACTCATTGAGAAAGAGGGGGAAATTTTATCTCTTTGTAATGCCACATCTGCGTAAAATCGAAACTCATTGAATTAAAACGAAACAAGGAAGCCAAATCTTAAACCCTGTACAATCAAATGCGTGTAAAATAAACCAGCGTAAAACAAGAGTCTACTGTATATATAGTGTAGTCTTGCTCATTAATGCACAACCTATTAGAAAAATAATAAGCAATATAATAATAGGGACTATAATAATGAGATTCCCGTTGTCCCCTTCATTTTCTACAAGAAGTAACTGATAGAAACATTTTTTAATTCATACTATTCATTCAACATTGCTTTTTTTTTTTTTTTTTCTTAAATAAGTTGGGAAAAAAATGAAGGAAACTGCTCTAGTATTTTCAGGGTCTGACAAAGCCTGAGCAACTAAAACAAAATGCTTAAGAAACTAGGTTTTCAGAAAGAATCATCCTACACTGAATTTGCCTAATTCATCTGGCTAATAAAAACTAATTTTTGTAGGTATCTGAATAATTTTTCGATAACAGTTGTGCTGAAACATTCCTTTACTACATTTTCTCATCTCCATTAGTAGTTTGAATAGCAGCTGCAGCAAAGTATGGTAGGAAAATACTTATGATGGGATTTCCATTCGCACAATATTTTCACAAATAAAGCTTAAAAGAAGATCAGCAAGTTAGTTATCTTTTTAATGCTCCTAATGTCATTGTTATATTAAATTTCCATTTAATTCTGAACTGAAATTTTCATGTTTTAATCTCTAAGCAGATGCTAGATAACTGCAGACTTCAGGGAAGTAGAGTTGAGTGAGCTCACTCTGTGCACACACATACACACAAAAGGGTGTATTTGCGCGGAGAACTAAGGGGGCTTGTGTCCCTCCCAGAAAAAATTCAAACCTACTCACAGTGAATAAGGATGTTAATATTTTCAAACTTAACCACTATACTTTCGATGTTCACATAATGTTTAGCTTGGGCCCCTCCCGAAAAAAACTCCTATATGTGCCCCTGCACACAAATATGAGCATGTATAAAAAGTCAAATGTGTCTGCATGTGTGATGATATCCTACGATAACCACATAATCAACAATAAAATAGCAGTAACAAATAGATGTATAAAAACAAATACTTGAGCATATATTGATATATGCGTAGGTATTATGGAACTTCTACATATTAGAAATCTCTTATTATTCGTTTATATTTCCTGAGATAAATATATGAGGTCAAATTGATTTGTTTATAAAGTACCAAAGTTAAAAACTTTAAAACATTCAGACATACAAGAATGGGGATGCATGAAAAAATGCTAATAGCTACCAAGCACAACCAATAGTTACACAACCAATAACTCCATAATTTAAGGTACTTTGTAGCAGTATTGAATCCTAAAATGGATATAATAATGAACAGATCATACAAAACTAGATTGCCATTAAGAGATGAAACGCATGATAACTATCCATAATACTTGCACTGAACATTTGACTGACAGAATAATTTAATTTATTATTTATCTGTTCAGGTTGTGGTGTTGAAAGCAAAAATAATAAGTAAAATGACATACCTGATAGTATCAAAAGGTTAGTAAATTCCTTTATAAAATTGGTTTTACTATAAAAGTATGTTTTGCATAAATAACAACTGCTGTACAAGAATAGTTATGTGGCAATTCTGGATATTTTGTTGTACTCTTGAAACATTTAACACTTAATTGAGATTAGGTTAATGAATGCTGCAATAATCTGAATACCATTATCATTAGTAGTGAGAACAGTTAATAGGGCTATGAGACAGTAGAGAAAAATGAATTTAGGAGAAAAAAAACAACTGAATACGTAAAAAATGCAAAACTTTAAAATCATACAGAGGCTATAAAAGACTTTATTTGTTCTTGAATTCTCTGTTATGATATTATTATTGATACTCCATTTTTTTAACTTTCTTTCTATCTGTCTTTATTTTTTACCCTTTACATTTGCTTCTTTTTGTATTTTTCAAAGTATTTAGTATGTTTTAAATATTTTTAATGAACTTTAATTAAACATTTATCCATCTACTTTTTTGATAAAACTTAATTTAATTTAATTTTTTTTTAATCAGTGGTAGAGCTATAGGATAAGATCAAAATTCAAAACTTGCTAGAGCCCAATTTCTTAGCAACCAGACATTACTTAAGAATAAAACCACCAGATTGTATTTGGAAATTTGCCAATTACAAATGCTTGACTTTAAAAAGATGTATCAGAGTTTACATTTAAAAAAGATAACAACAATAACAAATCACATAGACATTTCATCGTCTTTTGGGACCCATCGAGCAGACAATGACTAAAGCTGAAATAATACCAAAAACTTGCACAAAAGCAAACACTAAGCTTACAACTCCCACAACATACAATCTTTCCATCAGCCAAACATGAAGCCGAGAATAACACCCCTGTAAATAAACAAACAAATAGTAAAAAAAGATTGAAAACCAAATTGAACACAGTGCAACCTCATTTATCTGAACTAACTGAGATCAAAGGCAATATGGATAAATGAAAATCCAAATTTTATGGCTAATAAGCAAAACATATTCATTAATAAGCAAACCTTTTATTACAGCGAAGAGAAGGCCTTGTGACAAACTTACATTATATTGTTTCTCACAAATACTTTATGATTTATAGCTCAGTTGCAGTGGTGTCAGACTAAAACTCCAAATATGGCATGTTGTTTGTTCGATTAGTACTACACTTTATTGTACGTTCTATGCGGCATTATACAATCAATCAAAATGAAAAACAAATATTTGGTATACTTGTAGTTCCGCTCTTGCTGTCATTATTTAAAATTATTGTAAAGAAGCATAATTTTTTAAACTCTACAAATTTGATCCGGATAAACCAGAGATGCAGACAAACAGGGGCAGGATTGACGTGTTTTTAATACTGTCCAATTATGCAGCACTAGTAAAGGAAAACAGAGAATGCAACTTACATAGGATAAAAATACTAAATTATTTAACTCATATATAAAATTCAAGTACTCAGTTTTTATATCACATGCAAGTAAATTTAATTTTCTTCTAAAATAAAATATGATGCGTGAACATTATGATACATTACATATTTTGCAACATTTAAAGTTAAACTGTCCATTTCAGTTTTTGTGACCAAGGACTCTGGGGAGCAAGGCAGATGTTCTGGCTAGGTGATCAATAAAATGGGGAATCCCCAGCATTTAGTCCCCCCAGCACACCTGGTACTCAGGTCATTGACCCACTGAAGGGATAACAGGCTAAGTAGACCGTGCCCAAGCTGGGAATTTACTAAATTTTGGTATGAGTTAAAAAAGAAAACAATAGAGATAAATAGTGATTTAAAGCTTACTGCAATGCAATATCATACTAGAATAATCTAAAAAAATATAGCATTCATGTATAAAATGGTTAACACTAAGGCCTGATATGGATTATGGATTTTATGGGGTCCAAAGTATGTTTGGTATGAGGCCCCTTTTATTGTGTTACAGGCAAAACAGGATATTTTTTGCAATATGTTTTTGTATCGCTGATACAGAATTATGAATATGGGGGAATACAAGCGAAAACCCCATGTTTTTGCTAATTTTTTTCTGCTTCTACTGTCTTTTTGAATATATTTTTTATTATCATTGACTTTGAAGGGGATGGGTTTAGGAGAGGGATGCATGGACCTTTTTTAGTGGAATATAGAGCATCCTCAACTTCAGGGGATACAGGGGTTCCTATCTCTCTTGTGGATTGAAAAACCATTGCCATTAACGGATAGAGAAGAAGAGCAAGAGAGGAGTAAAGAAAACCCATTGTTACTTGCTCACTCTGAATTTCGGCGTAGTTTGCTTTTTTATCATTTCCCCACGCCACCGACAAACACATCACAGAATTAAATGATCAATATTACTAATGATTAGAAAATGATCAATGGTAAAAAGTATATAAAAAGCTTTAAAAGAAATAGTGTAGATTTCGAAAATAGGTAATTTAAGAGCAACATCCTGGCCATTTGGACAATTAATAGTTTATACACTTGATAAGAAATGAAATCAAAGCATTAATCAAGGAGTTTTAAAGACCTTTTTAATTATGTTCATGGACTCTAGAACAATTAAAAATATTTCTTTCACTTCATTTGCACTTTCCAGTCCCTGAGCTTTTAACACTTGACTGCATTGTTTTACAGAATTGTTCTAATTTTGTAAGAAATCTCTGTTTAAAGTTTTAAAAAAGATATAGCTAAAGATTTTTCATCACAATATTTTTTTTTCAATCACAAGTAGTGCAAAAAAAAAGTAATTTTTTTCTTGTGCAAAACAACTTAACAGAATGCAGTAGAAGTAAGATAAAATAATGCAACTTCCAAAATACTGAATTTGGGGGGGAAAAAATAAAAAAATTTGAAACGTGTGAGTCACTAAAATGTATTTCAAGCAATATGCTACAGGAATGCGAGAACCATGATTCTTTCATTTTTGATGCAGGGTGCATCAAAAGCTGAATTTGTCAAATTTTGGAAACAATGTTAACTTTGCATTTGTTAAAAATTTTAAAATTCAAGGGGTTCACAACTATGTTTTTTTTTTATTTTATTTATTTTTTTCAAATTTTCAAGCATTTGAAAACAAAATTCAAAACATTAGACATTTATTTTTTAAAAAAATATACTTTCTCATCATTTCAAATAAAAGATGCATAAAAAACTCTTATGTGCTAATACAAAAGCCTAGACAATACATGTCTTACATATATTTATGGTTTTGGCAATTATTTCAATATTTTACTTCCTTCAAAACCATCACAAGCCTAAGTAAAAATTTAAAAATAACATTTCAAGTAAAATTTTGGTAAAAATTATACATGCAACGCTGTTTTTCTATCATTACTGATAATATCCATATTAAAATCATTCAGATTTAGATAGAATTCTTTTTCTGCTTAATAAAGTTCCAAATTTTTGTTAAAAAACTAAGAAAATGAATTTAACATTGTTAATCATTATAAAAATATTTAATTGCTACTAAAAAAAAATCTCAATAAACTGTTACTTTTTCTATTGCTTTTTTAAACATAAATCATTTATTACACCTATTGCATTGTAATTAAACACTCCCCTCCACCCCCTTATATTTATTCCCACTAACAGAAAAAATAAAATGGAAGATCTGAAAATTTAAATATATATACACTGGTGTCCAAGTGTTAAGCATAATTGCTATTTATGTGAATAATGAATGAAATATACATCGGAATAGGAGTAAATGTGATATGCGAGTGCAACACGGTTACAAAACAATGAAACTATTAAAAAAACTGTAATATTTACTTTTATTATTCAAAAGAATAGTTTGAAAGAAAGTTAGGCGTATGAGAAATCTACTCTTTACACAAAAAAAAAGAAATATGATACTGAAGTTTAAAAATGTGTATGACCACCTCTGACAACCATGTACGCTGCACACCGATCACTCACGCTTTCTATGACATGATGGATGAGTTGTGGACTCAAACAGTTCCAAGCATGCTGAAGAGCTCTTTTTAGCTCCGGAACGGAGCTTTGTGGGTACGAATGGGCTGCAAGTTCTCTCGCGAGAATATCCCAGACATGTTTTATAGGGTTTAAATCAGGGGAGTTCTCTGCCCACGTCATTTGCTAAATATTTTCTGATTCAAGGAAGTCATCGACCACAGCTGTACAGGGATACGACGCATTATCACCCATGAATATGAAGTCAGGACCGACAGCACCTCGAAACAAGCAAACATAAGGTTTAAGAACTTCGTCTCTGTATCTTTTACCAGTGACAGGACCTTTCTCATACATAAGGAGGTCACTGCGATCGTCCAACATAATGCCCGCCCACACCATTATTCCCGCTGACACAAAGTGATGTCTTTCTCTTATGTTTCGCGGTTGGAAACAAGTTCCCTTTTCTCTCCATGTTGCTACCTGATGAGAATCACTCTGTAGAGCAAAGCGGGACTCATCACTCATCATCACATTAGCCCACTGTCCCTACACTCTAATGGTGATGTTGCAAGATCCAGTTTAAACAAACGCGTTTATGCGCTGACGTGAGAGGAATGCAAACTGCTGGTCTTCTGGCATACAGACCAACATGATTGAGTCTCCTGTAAACAGTTTGCCTCGAAATTGTTATTCCTGTGGCGGCACTGAGCGCCAAACCCAGTTCTCTGGTAGAGCTGTCCCTATGATGTCACGCAGAAATTGCCAGAAATCGATCTTGGCGAGCGGTTTTGACTCTTGGTCGACCTGGTACTGGCCGTTGGAGAACATCTCTCATATTTTGAAACCTCTGACACAGTCTCAAGATTACACACTGAGGCACATTAAGAATAGAGAGACTTCGGATTGTGATCGTCCAAATTCCAGCATTCCAACGATTCTTTCCTTAGCAAACATGTCCAATTGGCACCTTTGTGCCAATTGGATTTTATTAATCTTGTTTCACCAAAACCAATGTTTCTTGATACAGCAATTGCATGACACGCGCCTGAACTCTCTAAAATGTGAGAGTCGTTTTATCCACATTCCGACATACGCACCTATTTCGCGAATGATGCCATTGACTATGATATTTTGCATAAGCATAATGTTTCTTCTTCAGCCAATGAATCTCCATAAGTAATTTTATATAATTTTATGAACATTTATAAGAGTTTTCTCACATTTTATGAATTATGCTTAACTTTTGGACACCAGTGTGTATGTATATATATATATATATATATATATATATATATATATATATAACTTTTTAGATGGAACCACCGTCTTTGAATCACAAAATTTCAGAAATAACATAATTTGCAGCAGAAAAGGTAGTGGTTTTGAATTTCTAGAGCTGAATTTAAATTTTAAGCTACATAATTAAGGAACACTTTTAGTAAACAAAACAATAAAGTCAAATTGCACCATTTTAATTAAATAATGCAGAATACAAAAGTTCAGAAAACTATTTTCTTAAACTACTTTCTTTCAGTATAGTAAAATGGAAAACTTACTGTATGGTATAAGAAAGAAATATCTTTTTCAGGAATGTCATCTAATGAAACAACGGACTGACTGCACACAGTATCATTTGAAAATTTAGGAAGGCAACAGCTTGAAGGCACCCATTTTTTCTCAGGCCATGCAGAAATATGAAACCAGTCATCATAATGTTTCACACCACAACAACTAAACTAAAAGCAGAAATAAATAAATGTATACAAAAAATCAATGTACAGTGAAAGTTACATGGCATAATCTCTTAAATTCGAAAATTAACATTTTGGTGCAGAAAAAATAGCAGCTAGACCATTTTTATTTACAATACTACAAGCTAAACTACTGAACTACCACAAGTCACTGTAGGCAGCAAAATCGTTGTGGCCTCTCTGGTGACTAGTAAGTATTTGATTTCTTGACAATAACCCTCAAAGATTGCAGCTGCTCTCAATATCTTTACATTTAGATTAACTCTGAAGTAGCCAACAAAATTTCAATTAAAAATTTGAGAAGAAATAGGTGGTATACAGCTTTTTAAATAGCTTTTACTATACTGCCTATATTTTTTCCTTCCTTTATTTTTTAACCCATTAACCGCCGAAACTCGAAATCGTTATTTTTCTTGGATAAAAACCATAAAAGTTATCATTCTGAATCTATATAATAGTAATATGCTTAAAAAAGAGCAAAAATGCATGTACTTTTACAAATATAGGGTGTTGCGTTGACACAACGTCAGCGGAAAAGGCGTATTAATGCTAAGTAGTTTTATCAGAAAGACTTCAGCAGTTTCAATGCTTTTTATACATAGGAAATTTTTATAATCTTAGTTATAGTTCTTAAACTTGCCGAGCACTTGAAAAGAAACTGAAATTTATATAAAATAAGCAGATAAATGCATTTTAGAAATTTTAAATTTGTTTGCATACAAATTTGTTTGTTCTACAAGATGCGATAAAACATCGGAATAAAAAAAAGAATTAAAAATATCAACACTAGCTTTACATTCTAGAGTGTGTCTTACAGCTTGAATGGGGACCTGTTCTTCATTTTTTTGGTTGATACCTATCAATTGGTTCCTGTTTTGTCCATTGCCAATCTTGTTTTTCGTTTTTTAGTTTTTTTACTACGGGATTTGGAACAATTGAACTTTTTTTTACGTGGACTTCAACTTCGCTTGCAGTATCGCACATTAAAACTTCATTATCATTATTTAAAATGTTGTCATTGCCTTCTTCTTCATCACTAGCTTCTGTTATTTCTGGTGGTACAACAACATCTGTCTCTTCATTTTCATTATCATCTGAGTTGTTCGTAACTCTGTTCCAATGCTTCTTTCAAAGTTAGATATCTTGTTCTGGGCATTTCGAAAGGCAGAGACGAAAAAGAAAAGCTTCCACAGTCAAAACGCGCAGAATAAAAATGAAATATAGTTCTACCTTAAAGCAATTGAGACAGACAGACAGTCAGTCTACCCCTTTTTCGCTGATGTTGCGTCAACGCAACTCCAGTTTTTACTTCCCCCTCCTCCCCAGCAGAAGCAGTTTCTTTGAGGAATGTCCTGATAAAAAGTGACCTTGACTAAAAGTATTTCATATCTAAACCAAAACTTTTTTTTATTTTTATTTTTTCTGATAGAAAACTGGATCACAAATTTAGTCAAAAAAAAACCATGTGAGAGAAACAATTTTTATCATACATATAAAAAAAAAATTTAAAGCATTTTTTTTATTTAATATATTTCTACTAATATTCCTAAATTCAAATTAGCAATCAATAAAAAAATTAGATTTCTAGTGTAATCTCTATGGATATTTATTATAACCGTTGTGTCAACGCAACACCAGCGGGTAATGGGTTAATTTAAATTTTACAGGCTACTATAGAATTAATGTAAATATAAAGATATCTAGATTAACTGCAATTTCTGAAGGTTATAATCAAGAATCCATATACTTATATACATGACCAACTCCATTAACAACCAATTTTCAAAAGCACCGATTTTTCTCCCACTATACTCAATGTAACTTCTCATAACCAAAAGGATAGGATATCATAACCAATAAAACATTTTAGACTGATCACACATCTGTCTCATCTTGCTGACAAAAATGGAAACAAACCAAAATAAGGGAGTAAAAACTATTTTTCTAGCTGTTTCAAATGGATTCTTTTTGTGTCCTTGTTTAGAGCCTAAAAATGTTACAAAAAGAAGGGCGTAGTTTTTCACATGCTTGAGAAGCTAAGGTGACACTTGTATATCTTGCAGCTGGTCTGGCACTGTGGGAATGATAAGGACAAGTGGTTTTTTAAAAGATTGCCCTTGAAATTTACTTATTGACTACAAATAGAACAGGGCATTTTAGTAGTCGGAATCTATTTTTAGCTCACTTGAACAGGTGATAAAGAGATAGGCTTGTTTTGTACTTAGATCGAACTAATGATATGATAAGGATATCAATTATTAATTTTTGCTGCTAAAAGTTTAACTAGGAATACAAATACAAATGTGATGATGAGCAACAGGCTCTCGGCCCAGCCAGACTGGTCCTTGTCAGTTTATTAGTCCCCAGTGAAGATCAATGGTCCTCTTAAAATTATCCACCCCCTTGCTCATTACTGCCTCTTCTGGTAAGCTGTTCTAAGTGCCCACGACTCCACTAAAGAAGCAATTTTCCCTTATTTCTAAGTAAGCCAGAGATTTTAATAGCTTAAAACAACGACCCCTCGTCCTGCTTTACGTGCAGAAATTTAACCTGTTAACATCTTTCATTTTGACAAATTTAAACAACTGAACCGTGTCCCTTCTGACTCTATTTTGATCAAGGCTATACATATTAAACCTATTAAGTCTGGTATCATAGTCTAAACCTGAAAGTTCCCTTACTAGTCCAATAACCCTTTTTTAAACCCTTTCCAATACAGGAATATCTGCCTGAGATAAGGAGACCAAAACTAAAAGTTGGTTCAGAAAAAACAAGGAATCTGAAACAGACAAACCTCTTCTCTTCTCTCACTTTAAAACGAATCAGTTCCTAAATGGGAAAATAATGTAAGATGTATATTTTAGAAAAGAATGAACATTTCTGTTAGAGCTATTATTGCTTTTTACAGAGTGGTCCCTCCAGAAAAGTTTCACTGCATATTACAAATCAACTTTTGTGATACAAGGAATCAATTGATCAATGTAATAAGGTGGGAGCTTTTGATGATAGCAATCTAGTGTTTTTGATACAAATAACCCAAATGTGTAATTTTCATTTGGTTGATTATGTAATGCGATAGTTTTATAAAACACTAGCAGTACCCACACAGCTATGCCCGTGCTAAAAATTCAATGGAAGTCCGTTGAATTTAAAAAAATTGACGCCCCCTCCCCTCTGATGTAAAATGATAATTTTTCTTTGTATAAAATGCGTACACACCTTTTCAAAGAAAAAAAAAACTATTACAGTTTCTTTGGAATTTAAAACTTTTCGTCAAATCATTAAATTAGATTTACAGTTGCTTTAAAACTCTATTTAGCGAGTGAAGCGGTTTTTACTGCAATAAAAAATATTTCACCAAATAAACAATAAATAAAAAGTCCAAAATCTCGAGGCAATGACCCTCAATCCTTCCACAATTATTAACTATGGACATGTAAACAACAACAGTAGTGTCATATAAGTTAAAAGCAACAATTTTCAACTTAATTAAAAATATGGTCATTTCTATAGTAATGAATGGACTTTAAAAGTCACTCCACCGCAGTCATTCCGTCAAAACGCATAAACTCGAATTTGTCAACCTAGTGCATGAAAAATTATTTAAATTAACAGTTTCATATTGTTATTTCGCTATCACGAAAGTATTCGTCAGTTAAAAGATTGAATGTTACACAATTTCACAAAATATCGTTTTGTTCTAAGAAGTCCAAAAACTTGGTTCAGAGAAGTGTCATTTCATCACAGAGCAGAAAATAGCACAAACATTGAGGAACAAGGAATATTATTTTTTTTCTCCGTCTTGTTTTTCACATTTTAACAATTGAAGAGCAGAGAAAAAAAAAGTCAGCTGAAATGAAAATAATTTCACTGTAATCGCTTAAACCTTTAACAAAAACAAAACTGTCTTTCTGTTACACATGGAATTGCTCTGAACTAAAAGGCATTATTTTCTCTATTAATTAAAATAGCAGGGCAGGGTGGAATATGGGAAAGAAAATGGTTAACAATTTTAATGGAAATGACATTTTTGAACTTGATTTAAAAAGGATTGTAACTTTTTTCCTTTCGAGATAGAAGCTTAGTTTTTCGATCATACGTCGAAATGGATCTGGAGTAAAAAATGTCGCTTTTTTCAATGGTGTCAAAAAGAAAATTGTGGGACAATTCCTTCACTTTTTACTGATAGATTTAATGAAGAAAGTATAGCCAAAATTTCAGCTAAGCCTAAAAAAGTTCGAGATAAAAACTCAATTTGCTCCTGTGGTAGTGAAATTAGAGCATTGAAACAAATTGCTTAGAACGCAGAAAATTCTACCCTTTTCAATGATATAAAATATTAATATGCGCAAGTAATTTTCCACCCCTTTAATAGCCAATAATAGGCAATTTACGTGAAAGTTGGGCCTAAAATGGAATTAAAAAAAAGAACTATTTATCGGATTTTTTTCGAATTATAGCCTATGTTACTCAGTAAGAAGTCATCTTTCATACAATGAAAGAACATTTCAAATAGTTGCAATAGTTCAGGAGATTACCTCGAACATATAAACACACAAAAATTTGTCCTCTCTCTTTATAATATTAGTATAGATTTTAAACTTATTTTTTATTGAATTATAATCACTGAATTGATTAAATGAAATGTGACTTGTTTCTCAATTTTGTGCTGTTAGTATTGTAACACTATAAATTGGGTTCATTTATTGCCAAAATTGAATTGAATTTTATTAAGTCTTCATATTCCATTGAACTGAAACAAAAAAATCATGCAAATTGAGTATCTTGTCCAGATGGGTTAGCTGAAAAAAATGTAAGAAAAGAAAGACTAAAGATTTTTTTCGTTCTTAAACTTAATAGAAATGAGCAAAAAAAGAACAAACCTGTAGTTGTATATGATCCCAAGTATCTTTGAGCCCATGTGTATTGTCAGCAGTGTAACGTTGTTGAATTCCAACTAAAAGCTCATCTCGCAAAACATTTCCAACCTACAACAAAATCTCAATTCATTTCAAAATTGTTAAAACAATCAAAAAACAATTATTTATTCAACAATCATTAGTTTGTACTAAATAGAGTCAAAATAACTAGAAATAACTAGATTTGTTCAATTTTTTAGTTAAAGACAGGTTTAAAAAAGCTGCTAAAGATTCACAAGATATTCTTTGAATGAAAAATCTAATTTTTAATACCCATAATTGAAATAGCAACATTTTAATTCTCTATTTTTCTTTAGATAAAATAACAAAGTTTGAAGTAAAAATTTTCAATGATAATAAAGCTTTTTTTTTTTTTCATTTTTCAAAAAATCTTTTATTTATTGAAAATTAGTTTACAGAAACTAGAAAACAAAAGTGAAACTAAAAGAGAAAACTATTCAGCATGCTAAAATAATAAATGAACCAAGACATTGCAAAACAAAAATATGAAAAAACAAAAACAGTGATATACATACATGCTTTCTGTATACGAAGCCCAATATCCCAGCAGTAAACTCAAGTAAAAGAATAACAATAACCATAACAAAATACTGCAAAGAAAATATAAAACATGCTATTTAAAAGTCTGCAAAACTAGTTTCAACTTGAGAGTAAAGGAAATAGAAAAATTATCTTCATAGTTTGCAACCACATTTTGTCTAATAAATTTAAAGTTTATGCTTGCACATAAAAATAGTGCTAAACAGAAGTAAGAGTTACAAGGAACCCCTTTTTCAATGCAAAAGAAGTGATTCATTGAATGACATGGCATTTGACAAAAAACAATATAGTATTTGTCACACACAAGGACACTATTTTAGCATTGAAAAAGAAGTTTCTGCTGACCTCAAAACAGGTGACTGCTAGCAGTGGCATCGTTATCGGGGTGTGGAGGGGGTGGTTTGCCCAGGGTGTCACCCGTCTCGGGGGTGACACCCAAAGTAGAATTGCAAGTTTTTGAAAAACGTAAATGTTTCAATTTAGAAATTCCCCCCCCCCATATTTGAAATTATATTTACTCTAACAAACACAGTTGTATCTCAATGACGAACCTCTTCCTCAAACATTATCAAAGCTCATCTAAAATCAGGGTTGGCTTTCTGCCGGCAGAAACTAGTTTTTGCCGTTCCAGTGGCAGAAACTGGTTATAACCGGTAAAAACCGGCAGAAACTGGCAAAAACTTTAAAAAATCTTTAATAACTCAAGTAATTACTGAAAGATATTTGTTTAAGTAAACTAAAGAATTGAACTTCATTTCATCATTTAAAAAAATAAAATACTATGCTAGTACCCATGATTTAGTTCGGAAAGGGAACTTTTCAATTGCAGATGCTCATTATATTTGAATTAATCTAACAAAGGACGAAAAATCATATGGCTAATTAGGAAAGAGGAGTGCAATACAGAATTAAACAGGCATTACTGATTGTAATTTGCTCGCTTATATGTTTTGTCTAAATTGCTTTGTGATTGAAATTATCATGAGCTTCAAGAAGAAAGTGCCAGAATTTTACTTGCCCATATTCAAGTAGATTTTGCACCTAGTGTCAAAACTTTGCTGAACAAATTGGCCCCATTTCTCCAAACTTAATTTTCCAGTACAATTAGATGAAAGTTTCATGAACATTGCTTGTTCCATGATGCATTGCCTGCTAGCTCTTCTGTTGCAAGAATATGCTAAAGTTTCTCATTTGCACATATTAAATTGAGAAAGTGTTTAGATTTTAGAAACCATCTTTTCTAAGAGGCAACTGCAGGAGCCAAACAATGTAACATTTGATTTTGAATTGTGTTAATATTGTAATTAAATTGTGCTTTGGTTACGAATTAATTATCTTTTCCAGGCATTTTCTATTGAACGTCAATAATTACCTTTTTTGGCATTTTGTGAGTTTTTACCAGTTTCTGCCACAAATGTGGCAGAAAGTGGTTTTTGCCATGCCAGTTTTAACCGGTTTCTACCAGTGGTTTTAACCGCCTCGGCAGAAACTTGCCAACCCTGTCTAAAATGCATTTTTAAGCCTACAAATTTGAAAATTTTCTGAGTGAGAAGTCCCCAGGCAGTGATTATTATACTCAGAACTAGAATCATATTGTCAATACTTAGACCTAGTACATAGTGGCTTTCTCTTAAACCAATAAACTGAAACTCATTATTTTTTCCTGTGTTTGAAATAATTGAGAAGCGATCAAGTTCATACACCCTCTTACTTTTTTGACCTTGCGACAGCCCTGCACATTAGCATCTAGGATAAGTTATATAAAAAGGTTTTTTTTTTTTTTTTTTTTGTCTTTCGTGCATTAACCAACTCAAAATTTTGTTCTAAAAGTATGTTGTTGTTTCTGAACATACTTTACTGTATAAATTTTATGTTAACATAGAACACTAAAACCTTTTTTTCTTGCAATTGTAAGGGAGGAGGGGGAAGCAACAGAAATAACCGTCCCGGGTGTCATCAATGCTAGGTACGCCACTGTCTGCTAGTTATTTTTACGCGCACAAAAATTTCAGTAGACTTCAAATACAAATTCAATAAAATTATTGCCCTCAATGCAAAGTAGAGATGAGCCAGGCCCGACAGCTAAAGCCTGAAGCTGTCTCAGGCTCAGAAACTTAAAATAGGTTTTGGGCATTAGCTCATGGAAAGATATTCAATTATCAATCTCTATGCAAATACATTTTTTGCATCACAAATGAATGTTTTAAAATTTTCTTTCACAATACTTTTAAAACGCATGAAACTTAAAATGTGGAAAAAAATATTTCACTTTTAATTTTAGGACACATTTCTTTTCTGCGCTTTCTCAATGCAATAAACTTACAATATTTAAAAATATATATTTGAATTGATATTTGCCTCACTTAAAAATTTAATAAAAACTAGAGACGTACCGAGTACTCGGTAACTACTCGGTACTCGGCCTACTCGGCCAATTTGCCGAGTACTCGGTACTCGGCCAAATTCTGATCAGATACTCGGCCAATACCGAGTAGTTGCAAAAAATTGAATATTGTCCAAGACAGATACTAAAATGTCTAAAAAAAGAGCAAGCATTATATTCTGCAATCATTTACAATTAAAATTTATAAGTCAAATTTAAATTTTGAGAGTAATGCAGTTTGTAATGCTTCAAAAGAATAAATCTTTATTTTAATGTCCCCAAAGTAAATAAAACTTATTAGAAATTATGCAAAAAAGGTAAGTATAGAAAGTATGGAATTTTTATATTAAAAATGGATTTTTTCTACAAACAAAATTAGTTATAAAAAATACAAAAATACCCTTGCTTGAAAAATAAAAGGAAACAAAACAACGTTAAAAGCACAGTACAGGAACACTGCAGACACGTGTTTTGGTGTTACAAGGAATTCTTTTTTCAATGCACAAAATGGGAGCTCGTGGATTTAAAAACATCCGACAAAAGTCGGATTTTTTTGTCAAATGTCTTTATATTCTTTAACTTACATGTTATGCACTGAAAAAGACGTTCCTTGTAACGGGAGGGGAGGGGGGCATAAATACGTGTCTGCAGTGTTCCTGCATATTTGTTTTATCTGCTTTTAAAAATTATGTTTGGCGGACTAGAACTATGATTGGTATACAGTGAAACCCCTCCTAACAGACACCCCTCTTATGCGGACAATTTTTAATTCCCCAGTTCCAATGCAAATAACATTATCAAACCCCCGTCCTGCGGACACCTCTCTATTGCGGATAAAAAAAATTGTCCTATTAATGTCCGCATTAGAGGGATTTTACTGTTATTTGTTTTAATTCCAACTTGTTTAATCATACCTTTTATTTATTTATTTTTAATTTTAAAAATAATTTTTTTGTAAAATTTTTGACACAAACAAAATTGTTTATGTAATGCGTAATTAAATTTCAGCAGGAATTTAGTTTTAAAAACTATTATATGGACAAGGAGATCTATACTACTATTCCAATAAGTTCAAAATTCATCACATGTGTGTCGGTGGTTCTTCTTAAAACATAATTGGTACTTGGTAACTCGGCCGAGTAGTGAAAGGCTGAGTACTCGGTAACTCGGTACTCGGCCGAGTAGTGAAAGGCCGAGTACTCGGTACTCGGCTACTCGGCCAAAGTGCTACTCGGTACGTCTCTAATAAAAACAAAACAGAAAATAAAGTAACAGGTTTTTGTAATATGTTGAATTGAAACAACAACTGTGTAAGTGTGAAAATTTAAGAAATACCATTCTCAAAAGGCACTTGTTTTGGAACCAAGATCCACAACAGCCCAAAAAGCTGAGCAAAAACATCAGCACACCAGCTACTATCACTAGGCTGTCTCCACTTAACATAGGAGGAGATAACAGTACTTTGTTATAACTTTGATATGCCAAATGCATCCAAATTCCAATCCCCAGCATGCCACATCCCAGAACCTGTCAAGATAAAGTGAAAATTAAGAAGGGAAAATGTCTTAATGCAATGTAGAAGGATATTTATTTTTGATAAAACATGCTAGTTCGAAAGGTTTAAAAATGTTTCATACTAAAAACATATGTCAACATTAATAAAATTATTTATGTTTGCCCTATTTTAAGAAGGATTTTATGAAAGTTCTGGATAATTTGGTAACATTTAGTTTAAGATGAAGTTTTATTAACGTACAAATAATAAATAGCTAAATAAAAGACATTTTTTGAAAAATAGTAATTTTTAAATATAATCTGCCAACTAGATTGCAAGCAAATTAGGAGGGAACTTAATAGTAATTTTCATAGTTAGTAAGAAGAACTTACCCAAAAAAGCAGATTCACACAACACAAAGCTTGTCGGACGCAACTTAAGCTAGACATTATAAGTTTGGGGAGCTATAAAAAGAAATGCATCAATAAAACTTCTATACTTATTTGACATTTCAAAAATTAGAATGAATAAAAATAAAAAGGGTACAGATGTGATATACCCCCCCATTTGGCGACATTCTATTTTTTTGCACAAAATTAAAATTTTTTCTCGCCAATGAGGCGATAATTTTTTATGCATGGCATCCCTGGCCAAACTAACCTGTGTTTAGCAACCCGAAGGCAATCTTACAGATCTGTTCAAACTTGTTTACTTGGGTTGTTTGAGTTTCACGCAGGAGAGATACGTGGTGTTGTTTCGTGCAATATACCTTACAGGAATGCTTATTTTGTGTTCGTTTAAATTCAGTAGTTGTGTTTTGAAGTAAAAACATTAGAAAATGCCAGTTTCTTCAAACTTGAAGGTTAATTAAAAGTTAACTCCGACGTGGTGTGTATCTGTAGCGTGCCATTGTCATATGATGTATTGTTTTAGACTGAGTGTGAATATTTATACCATATAAAAAGGTAAGTTCTTTATTTTAGAATTCAAAAAAAACCTCTCACTTCCAAAATTCTTTGTTTTTACAAATCCTTGAGGGGTTCTTGTAGTTTTTAATTTTATTTTTACTGTATGTAAATTAATTTTACAGAAATAGTACGGTTATTTTGTTCTAAAAGTTAATTCTTATCGATGCCACGAATTATTTAGACATTCTATTAACGTGCCCCTTTTAGGTACTGAATTTTATGTTAACAATTGAAAGTTCTTTCGGTTGTACTCTTAAAAATGCTGAATTTTATTAATAAATCTGCACAATAATGGTGCATATTTCACACTTAAAACTGTGTCATTATTGTACACTGAACGGAAGGAGCCACCCTTGGGTGTTTCCATGAAAATATACATAACTGTGACCATACTCCGACTGTAATGTATATTAACAGTCGGAGGGATAACGGACCAAGCGGAGCGAGGTCCTGGTGAGCCAGAGGTCTCATAGTACTTTCGTAATGAGACCGAGGCAGGGCCGGCGAGCCGAGGTCTCATTACGAAAGTACTATGAGACCGAGGGCTCGTATCCCGGAGAAATGATGAAAAAAAAATTAATGCATTAATTTCGACTTGTAATTAATACAATAATTTATTTCATTGTATTTTAATATGTTTACAAAAAACCCCGGCCCTGTACATTTTTGAAGCATATATTCGTGATGTTTTTTGTTGTGCTTTTATGTTGTTTTTATATATATTGTGTTCTGAAGTGCTTTGATCATGTTTTTTTATCTGATTTTTTCCTGTTGGCGCTAAAAAAGCATCGCTAAGAACGATGTATGACATATGTCGTCATACATCGTTTTCTTGGCGACGCTTTCTTGGCGCCAACAGGAAAAAGTCGCCAAGGGTGGGGTATATCACATCAGTTCCATAAAAAGTAACAAAGGTAAAAGGAGAACAAAATTAATTGCCATGGGCATCCATAAGGGGAGGAACTGTTAATTTTTTAAGCAAAGTTTGAGCACAAATATCAATAAAAATATTTCAATATAAGCAATTTAAAATTTGTATAACTTTTAACTTGCATATAACTTTTCTTTAAGAACTGTAACAATGAATTTTAGATAACAATTTTTTAAATATTACAGGAGGACAGTAGCCGCTTACCTTACCTGCCCCTTATCCCTTCGTAACTTGGGCAAACATATTTTAAAATCGTGTTTTTTGGACTTTGATTGAAAACAATATTCCCCAGGAAACATTATAGTTGTCTAATGTTGCAAAAAGAGAACTTTAGATCGTGTTTTAAGAAAGGAAAACTCCTAAACGTTCACCTCCTTAATATAATGTCACCAAAAGATTATCTGTAATGGCATTTTAAAAGTCAAATTGTTAAAAATTAAAATTTAAAAAAAACCGTGAACCCTCTCTTTTTCCCAGTAACATCAAAGGTAGGGTTTATAACTTCAAAATTTTCTAGGTTAGAGCAACGCCCTTCTCCCCTTACATGTCAAATTGAATTCCAAAATTGTTTTTTTAAAACTTCAATAACAAATCTTTTGAACTCAGGACCTGATTTAGGCATGGGCAGTTGGGGCACAAACCCAGAGCACCAACATTTGGGTTCACCAAATATGTAGATAAATTTTTAATTGGACTAATTTCATGTTGCACTATAGTAAGATCTAAATATTAAAGCTAGAAAAAAAAATTTCCCCTTAGACATTTAATTTCTTTTGGCAAATTTGCTCCATCCTTCATTAGAGATGAGACGCCCTCAGCTCTGGCCCAAGAGCTTGAATCTAAACCGGGCTCCGGCTTAAGAACTTAAAACAGGTTTTGGGCTCAGGATCATGGTAAGCTATTTAATCGTCAATGTCCATACAAATACTTTTTCTATTACAAATGAGTTCTTTTTTTAAATTTTACTCCCCTCTAGTGTAAAAGTGTATGAAACTTAAGCCATTTGAAAAAGTATTTCAATTATAATTTTAGAATTTCTTTTTGGGGCTTTCCTCTCTTAGCAATAACTTACTATTATTTTTTTTCAAAAAAAATATTAGGATATTTGAATTAATATTTGTCTCACATGAAAATTAAAAAAAAAACTAGTTAAGTTATTTATAACATGCTTGTTTGCGATTACTATAACAAGCCATAATATTCTAATTCATCTGAATAAAGCATTTAAAAAAATAATGATAAAATGATCTTTATTAATACACAGATTTATTAAAGACGTTTTGAGCCAACCGCTGTTGCAATATAAGAACCCATTTTTGGTTGACGTAGAATAAAACAACAGCTGAGAAACCATGTCAAACTCTTGTTGGTTCGGTTTTGAGAGTTATTGACTTGGGCTAAGATTTTAACACGAGACAATATCCCTGGGCTCGGGCGTAATCGATTTACAAATCTTCGGGCTTGAGCTTCCAAAAATGAGCCCGAACTCATCTCCACCCTACATTCAGCACTGATAACAAAAACAAAACTGCAGTCTGCATACGTGATAACCAGGCTGTCAGCATATTACATGTAGTTCTGCCATAGGCCTGGCTTATGATGGTAACTTACTCTTTAATGGAATACCTAGTTTTACATTTTAACAGAAACAAGCATGGTGATAACTTACTGATAATTTCACGCTGTAAAAAAGCTGAGAGTTATTGGAATAAGATATACACTAATAGTATTGTAAAAATTAATCACGAGATTGCATATTGCATTACAGAATCGGTCCCATCCAAACATGTACACACGAACCGAATAACGAAAACAAAAACAAATACGCATCAATCAACTGATGCCAGAAAACAGAACATTAAAATGAATTTTAAAAAAACACCTTGAAAAATACCTGTTTCCTTCGTGTATTCAAAATTATCTGCATGCTTTTGCATTTTTAGAAGAAAAATAGAGTTTAACATAGCGTTTCAAGTATTAAAACACGAAATTTTTGTTAACGCATAATTTGGTACTTAAAAACTAGAGATGGGCAACGTCATCGCCATTCTTCTCTGAAACTGGAAAAAATCTGGAACACAAGCAAGCATACAAATATTAAAAATTTGTCACTAAATGTGTTTGTGGTAAATAAAATAGCTAACGAAAAATGGGAAAAACATTGTTTTGTGCACTTTTCAGTGTGAAACACTATCTAAGTTTTTTTTCTTGATAGAGAATAGATTGTTTCCTGAAGTTTGGTACGATCAGCTGTTACAAACATGGATTTTAAAGAGCTGTTGAATATCGCTGATCATAATAAAGCCGTGGCTTCTTCTGAGGTAAATGATAGCAGTTTGAAATTGTGTAAAAATGATTTCAATTGAATTTATTATTTTCATGTCTTATTCATTCTTCTTTAAATCTTTATATTTTTTCCCCCATGTTCTTTGGTTAAAATGAACTGCTTGTTTTTTTTTTTTTTTTTCTCCTTCTTTTTAATAATGTGAGGCTGATAATTTCAACATTCGTTTACTCTATATTTGAGGCATTTCACTCAATAAGTTCACCCTGAAAGTCTTAATTATTAAGTTTTCCTGTGATTTAAACGTTACAGGCTTACCTATAGGTACCCAATTTATATTTTTAAGTATTTAAAACTTTTTTTTTTCACTTAAATGTGTTAGCTTCCTCAGAAAAAAAGAAAAGACTTTTGGGTTCTCCCTATTCTTTTTGATAACTAGAAAAATAATGGCTTTTAAAATGCTGAATTAATTGAATAGCTTTTCCTCTCCAATCAGGATCATGAAATCCATACTTACGAGATCAGACCATGAAATTTTAGATGTTTCCCCCAAAAAATAATTTTCAAACTTGTTGAAACTATAAGTGAAATTGATACCTTTTATGCCGTGCTAAGCACAGATGTGGTACTTGCACGTTTTAGCAAAATTGAGTCATTGTGATCAAGTGGTCATTAGTAATTCAATTTCAGGGGAGATGGGGCACGTTGGTACGCTGTTTTACTCTTCCTTTCTTATCTCATCAAAAAATTTAATGAACAGTTCAATTTTCTGCAATAAGTTTCACTAAACGTTTCTTAACACCACAGATTTTTTTGGAAGTGTTAAACTGATAAACTTTTTTTAGATTAACTTTTTAACCGAACCTCATAAAGTGGTCCAACGTACCCCACGGGTGGGGTACGTTGGACAGCCTGACGAGGCATGTTGGACTGCATAGCTCAAACAACATTTGTTATAATTTTAGTGATAAATAATATCAAGCTTTGTTCTAATTACCTTATGCTCTGTTGTGTGTAGAGTGAAAAATATAAAGTTTAAAGATCAATATAACATATTAAATTGGTTTTAATTGATAGATCATCTTTAGTATAAACAGCAATAAGCATTCACCTTTAGTACACAGTTTTTTTTTTTTTAATCAGAAGAAAAATCAATCATTGAATATTCATGAGACAATTAATGCAGATTCAAGTTAACTAAAGATGTGTTAAATGATATCTGGGAAAATAAAAGTGCTAATTCTTGAGCTTGGAAGTAGCACTTTTATTGGACTGGGTTTTAGAAGGATAAGTCATATGTTACTTTTATGCAAAGTTACATCAATATTTGATAAGGGGGAAAAGCTCTTTTTTTTTCATTGCATTGTATGAAACAACTCCAAAAAGAAAAGAATTCTGTTATACTAATACCACATATTTCAAGGAAAAAGTACAATAAAATTGATAGCTTTAACTTAGCATATATCTTTGAGCTCTAAAATCAAAATTAGATTATCTTAAGTAAAATTATATTTTTGTATTCCTTTAATCAATTATTTGTTTTATTTTGTTCCTATGTAGGGAATGCTTGTTTGGCAAAAAAAAAAAAAAATGTTTAATACAGAAACTTTATTATAGCATGTTAATTGCATATTTTACTCATAGAAAACAATTCTCTGCAAAAATTTTGAAGTATATTTGAAAATATAAATAGTAAAAATGTACAAATATGAAATAAATCTTTTGGTAAAATTAATTTAGTATGATTTTTGTAAAATAATTATAATATATATATATATATATATATATATATATATATATATATATATATATATATATATCTGCCCTAAGTTTTTATTATTATTATTTCAAAACATGTGTAACATGAAATGAAACGAATGTATAGCACACAAAAACTTAGAATATTGTTATAATTGTTAAGATTTAAGAGAAAAAATAAATTTTAAATTATATGCAAGGTAGGTTCGTCCGGTCCAACGTTTCCCACACATGTTTGCATTAACACTACAATACAATTGCATCATTTGGTTGAATTGGTAAAATTACTGATTTGATTAAGAATGGCAAAACTTGTTGGTGAACTAAGAAGTTGGTTAGTGGCATCCCAATTAAAAATAAACCACAACTGTTCTTTACATGAGTGTTTTTAAAGTGACATGTTGCTAAAAAACAATTTGTTTAAAAATGAAAATTTTGATGTTTCTACACTTTTTTTGCCACTTAAATAGAAGTTTTTAAGTAATTATTACTTCCAGCTTCTTATGATTGCCTTTCATATATTTTACTTAATAAGTTTTAAAATTGTAGGCTTCTTTAAAGATGTACAGCAGTAATCTTCCTCCTCCAAAGAAAGTGTCAAAGTCTGGAGTCCTGTCCTCGGGCGTAAAAGCTTTTATAGAAAAACAGAAAGCTGAGCAACGAAGAATCGGTAAATATTATCTTACAATATTTGATATATTGTTAATTTGTGTTTATACTATGAACACGTGTGTCGCTGAAAATTGCATGACTTGATTAAAATTTCAATCCCTTTGCATCCTGTAAATTTTTCAATCATTTTCAAAATTGAAGTTATTTTAACCTATGCTGGTTTAAATGAGTCTAATTAGTTTTTATTTTATCTTTTTCAGATTAACTTTCATTGTTATAAAATTATTAGTATATAGTCGAGTCTTTTTTTTATGCGAGGGATGTGTTGCGAGACCCCTCGCGTAAGTTGAAATTTCGCCTTGTGAAAAAGTGTATTATACAACTTTCGATAAACACAAGCAATTATTTTCGACACTTGTGAACCTCCTTCAAACTGCTTTAAATCATTCCCTAAGTGTCTATACCTTTTTCTCATAAAGAACTGAATTTAGACTGTATTTCGAAAAAAGCAAAAAAATCTAGGTTATTTTATTATAAAATAATATATGATGCATAAAATCAATGATTAGTGGGAGAAAGAGATATATAAATTTTAATACTGTATATACAGTATTCAATTTCAGGGGAATAAATTATAGTAACAAAATACAGCTTTATTATACTACTGTGCAGTTGATAGTGTAATAATAATTTCAACTAAAAAAATGGTCATGATGGTTGGTACTGTGCAGCTGATCAGATCAATACAGCATTCTGCATATCCAGGATCTTCACTTTTTCTTTTATATTAAGAAATTTTCTCTTCCCTAGCTTAAGCTAGAGCTGCGCGTTTAGGTGTCGCTGTATTAAAAACAACTTTCACATTTAGAATGGAACATACGGAGCATTTATTTGTATGTACTAAATAGTTTGTGAGGGAGTTTCCATGCATGGGTGATACTAAAGTCCTTTCATGATAAAAAAAATTTTGTATCAACCAAAAGATTTTTACATCAGCTATCCTTTTTCTACATCTTGTCCTTCCTCTGATACATGTTTTTGCTATAAAATTGCCAAGTTTTTAAAGTTGTCGCAATAGAAAGAAGGAGGATACGTGAAGAGCAAATTGTGCACAAACTCTTCTATAAAATTGCATCATCATCAAATTTTTGTTCTTCTAGGTCTATTTTGAGTGTTCCAAACAAATGGCAGTTACAGAGAGATAAATCTGGACTGTAACGAGAGTTTCTAATGAATTTTCTAAACTTTTTCTTGCTTTAAAGTGGCAGTATGTGACTTTGCATTTGTATAGAGAAATTATTGCTAGGTGTCCTCGTCTGCTACAATATGCAGATTCTGCTTCATCCAAAAGGCGACACTAATAGCCTACTGTAGTTCTCTTTTGTCAATAAATGTCACAAATGGCAACAATGTTGTCCACTATGATTCTTTTTTGCGGGCTCCATTCATGAGGTTCCTTTTTACAGCTTCTGTTTCTTCATGTATTTTTTATCCTACTAATACACTTGAGTGTTCAAAGTGTTTCTTCTACAAACTGTGTGAAGCTGTCTCAAAATTTTAGAGGGTTTTGGTGTCCGGGTCATTCCATGTCAAATCAACCACAAAAATGAGATTTTAACACCCACCGTCTCGGAATTTGATAAAACTTGGTATACTTTATCCCTTTATGGTTATAAGCAACCCCCTATTTTTTTTTCTTTCAATATCAATTCGTTTTGATTTTATAGCCTTTTGAAATCTGGCGATTTTGCATTTTTTATCATTTTTGAGACACTCAAACTGAGAAGATGTTGTTTATTAAAAAAATTGTTTCTTGGTAACTAATGCTATAATCTTTTTGAAAATTTTTGCACAAAATGTAAAGACTTTGAACATGTTGATACAAAATATCTTAATAGTTTTAGTTTACATAAGAAATTTTTAAAAAATTAGAAAAGTGAAAATTTTAAATTTTTTTTGTCAAAAAAAGGTGCTGATATAATTTTGAATTTCAACAAGAGGGTCAGCTTTAAAAATCATAATTTTTTTAAAAAATGATCATAAATATGTATTCTAACTTATCCAACGAAAAACATTAGGGGACTTTGAGGGATTCTGCCCCCCTCCCATTCTGGAAAAAAAAAGCAGGAAACATCATACAGACAATCTCTTCCATATTCTTAAAAACAGAATTGTAAGCAATTACGACAAAAATTCAAATATACAGTGTGTTGAACATTGAACTCAAATGTAAAAAAAATCTAAGCTTCTTTTTCATTTGAAATAACCTAAAATATGGGGTAGTTCCACCTCAAATCTACCGTAAAAATGGGATTTTAACACGTACCACCTCAGATTTTGATGAAACTTGGTATACTTCCTTATTTTGTGGTAAAAAGCAAGCCCTTAGTTTTTTTTTCTTTCAATCTCAATGTATTTTGATATTATAGACTTATCAAATTTTTTGATTTTGCATTTTTTGTCATTTTTAAGACATTCAAACTGAACTGTTGTTTAATAGGGAAAAATTGTTTCTTAGCAACTAATAAATTTACCTTTTTGGAATTTTTATAAAAAATGCTAAGATTTTGAATATTTTTAATAAAAATATAATAACCTTGGTTTATACTAAAATTTTTTTAAAAAAATGGAAAAATAAAAGTTTTGATTTTTTTTTTTTTTAGTGAAAAAAGTCATTGTCAAATTTTTAACATCAGGGTCAGTTTTAAGTATGTGTCCTAACTTCCCCTATGAAAAAAGTTATGAATCTTTTAGGGATTCTGCCCCCCCCCCCCCTTTTCAGAAAAAACGAAAGTATCATAGAGAAAAGCTGTTCTATGTCTTTGAAAACAGAGTTCCCAACAATTATTTTAAAAAAAAGTAAATATAAAGTGTGTTTAATATTGAAGTCAGACATATAAATTTAATATTCAAGCTTTTTTTAAAATTTGAATAGTTAAAAATTGTTTAAAATATAGACATTCTGAAAATCAGATATTATGAAATTTAAAAGTTACAGACAATAATATCTGCATACAGATAACTGCATTTTAGTTAAGACAACGGAAAACAAAAATTAAGTCTTAACACCAATTCATAATAATGCAGTTTCTAGCACTTTCAGGATCCCCCCTCCCACCGCCACCCTTATGTTTGAGAAAAATTGCTATAGTGGAACTGTTTTTCATTTTAGTGTTACTGCTGTACAGCAACAAATTCATCCTTTTCATTTCTTGAAATTACAGTTAACACCCCTTAAAAGTTAATAGCCTGATTGCTTAGTGATAATATGTTCTAAATAAAGTAAATTACCTTCCCCCCTATTTTTATAGCAAATGAGGAATTAAATTGCATCTCTCATATTCAATGGATTTTTATATATTTTTTAATGAGAATAAGAAAACAAATTAGTATTTGCAAGGGAAAATAAATAGAATAGAGAAAAGAAATTGGTATAAAATGTGCTAATTCAAACTACAACGGAACCTCCATAACTTGACAAAAGAGTTTCTGTGTGTATCACTTACTTACTGATGCTTAATATTCACATTATGTAGTAAAGGAATTTTCTATTCTTTTCGTTTTCTTTCTTTGAAAAGTATATAGTAAAATCAATAATATGTTTGAATATGTTGTGAAGAATAAATACATAATTGTTGAAAAGAGATAAAAGCTTCTTGTTAGTCATGTCTGTTAAAGATAAAAAGTCCTGCTCACACTTGCTTAGAATACAGGTACAATGGTGCCCTCTTTCTCTACAGTTTGGTATATTTAATCCTACCCTTTTAGAATAGCACTAACAGCACAGAGTGGTTGCTTACTCCCCTGGATAAAAGATAGAATTCTCTAAAAGAGATTTCCTAAAACTCTGAGAAAAAGTTAATATGAACGAATGTTGGTAGCAAAAATTGAACTAGAATAGCAATTGGGTGCAGACTGATAGGGGGTTCTCGCAAATGTGTGTCAAGTTAGATAGATTTTCAGCCATTGAATTTGGCATTGGGCCAACCCTAAGAAAAATAAATGTCCAGTTACAGGGGTTATCAGTGTGTCCAGTTACTGAAGTTTCACTGTATTTAAACAGGAATATTTAGAGTAGAATGTTTATAAATCATTTGTGTAAAATAAAAAGTGGCTTTAAACAACATACCGCCTTTCAGGGGCGGATACAGAAAAATCTTTTGGAGAAGGCACGGGAAATTGAACTTTTCTGGGGTAATCTGTTTGATAAGCGGAAAACAAATCCATGTTTCAGTTTGATATTAGATTAATGAAACAAGTTAAAAGCTCTGCGAACTAGAAGTGTCTAACTTCGAATTTGTCTTTTAGTCCGTTCTTTGCCCAATTGGTTAGAGAAATCATTATTGGACAGATATCAAATTTTTACTTGTATTTGGCCTAGATCTGATTACACACAACACAACAATTAGAATGACATACGTTTTTTCTAATCTTCTTAGTAGGAAAACAGATATAAGGTAGAAGGAATTTAAGAACTTTGAGCTGATATTTATAGGATTTGTAATACTTTATATTAATTGCCTAGTTATAAATTAGAATTAGATGATTATTTTTTTAATTTCTATATTGTCTTAATGCATACTAAACAATAATTTTTAGTATGCATAAATTGTTGTAGGAAAATTTCGAATTTCGCGATAACCTGTTTTTATTGTTTATTATTAATTTATTTAACTACTTTCAATTCAAAAAAATCTTGAGTATTGAAATGTTTAAATTTGGGGTCAAACACCAATGTATGTCATTATTCAAATTTTCTTTGATGCTATTAGTAATTAGCTAAGTTTGTAAGATTGTGATCGATTTTTTTTTCTTTTATCAAAATAAGGGGGGCAAGGGGGCAGAATCACTCAAAGTCCCCTAAAGATTTTCATTTTATATGTTAGCACACATGTTACTGATCATTTAAAAATATATATAAATTTATATTTTTAAATTAGACATTATTTAATTTGGACCCTCATTCCAAAAAATTAAAATTTTGAAAATCATTTTTTTATTGAAAATTTTTTAAAATTTTCAGTTTGTTAATTTTTTTTAATTGCTGAATATAAATTTAGATTTTTGATATATTTTTTTCTAAAATGCTTGAACTCTTAATGTATAATGTGAAAATTTTCAAAAACTTTTTATCTTAAGTTGTTGAGAAATATTTTTTTTTGCAAACAGCTGCAGTTCATTCTGAGAAAACTGTGAATGAAAACTAACACAAAATCTCAAAACATTGAAGGGTCATAAAATAAAAACTATTTTTAATAGAGAAGAAATACTTTAGGAGGTTACTTAGGACTACGAAACATAGAAGTATACGAAGTTTCATTGAAATCTGAGATGGTGGGTGTTGGGGTGTGGTTGAACTGACATGGAATGACCCGTCCTCTTTTGTAAGAATTCAAATGATGTGTTTTGCAACAGAAGTGTGCGCACATCTTGCTCATTCATGGTGCACTGAAACAGCCCAGATCGAAAAACAGCTAAAGTGTGTACAAATGCATAAACCCTTCTTCAGACATCCCCACTAACATATTTTCAAAGAACCACCCCAGATTTTTTTATTAACGACAGCGTTAGGGTCAAATTCCGGTTTGTATTTGGTTTATCTTCGTATATTAAATATGATCAATTCAATTCTATTTGTATGTTCTATTGGGTTTCTTGTAGCAGATTGTTTAAATGAGAGGATGCCACTTTTAGGGCATTATGTGAGCAAATATAAAAGGTGACTTTTCTATTGAATGGAAAGAAAAAATAATGTGCACATTTCATAACTTCACCCCTGCTAAATATTTGATGTCTTTTTTATAAATCAGAGGAAAAAAATTTCTATACTCGTGCGTGCATTGGAAGCAATACTTCTTGGATTCATGTTTTTTGACACTTAAATAATGTGTAAAATATAGATTTTGGCACTTTTGAATTTTAAAAACTTTGATTTTTTTGTTGATTCCGGGTATTTAAAAATCTGACTAAAATTAAGGTTTTGAAACAAATGATGTTCACAATAAACACTTCAGATAAACACAAGCCCTGAGTTTGTATAGGTAGTCGATAATAATAATTTCATTTTTTTGAAGAAAAAAAAAGAATAAATAATAAAGCAATAATTTTAAGTTTTAAAACATATTTTTGAATAGTTTGGAAAAAGTTTGGAGGGAATTTAACCCTAAAAACCCACCCCTTAAATATGGCCATGCATATAACAATGTTATCAGGGATGAACTGGGGACAAGTTGTTTTTTTTTGGGGGGGGGGTAGATAGAAAAAGATATGTTTAGTTTTCGTAAGTTTAAAAATTATTTAACAAAATTGCCATTTTGGTTTATAATTTTCTTCAAATTAGAATGAGACTTATATTTCTGTAATATTGATGCTCATGATCACAGACTTAAGGTTGTTCTGGGAAGAAAGCAGGGGGGGGGGGGGGTAATGGTGTCAATCAACCTTTAGATGGCAGCGATAAGCTCAAAAAGATTAGGAGCCACTGGTCAGAGTATTTATTGGTTGGCCTGTACAGACTATCAAATTTCATTGCATGTCCATTTATTGTATTTTTCAACAGTTTACCAGATATAAGAAAAGTTTTTTTTTTCACTCATGGAAAAGTGTCCTTTTTCATAAATCACCCCCTGCCCCTCTTTTGAATATGTGAACAATAACTATAAGCTGATTTATTTAAGGAATTCAAATAGAAAAAGAAGAACAGGAATTTAAAAAAAAAAAAAAAGATATTAATTAAATTTCTTCATCTTTTTTATCCTTAACAGAAAAAAATCTTCCCAATTTGAAAAATATTCATTCCAATGACATAAAGAAGTGGTTTTGCTTATGTTTTAATCAATGCTGCTGATTGTTCTTTTGTATTAAGTTTTTAATTCATTTTATTATTGTTTTAGAATCTGAAGCTCGTAAGAAAAAGGAAGAACTTCTGGCTTTGCGTGCTCAAAATTCTAAAAACAATAAAAAAGCTAAAATCATGGCTTCTCGCACAAAAGATAATGATTTTAGCAGAATTAAACTTACTGATGACGAAATTGAAGCCAAGAAAAAACGGGAAGCTGAAATTGTACGACAGAATTTAGCAAATAAGGTTGAACGAATGAAAGCCCGCATTGAGATGGAGGAAAGAGAAAAGTTGCTCCCAAAAAAGAGAAAACGGAAATCAAAGCATGGAGAAGAAGAACTTGATAATCACGTTCATCAAGTTGAAGAACCAGTGCAAAGTTTGACCTCAAAGAATAATACTAAGAATGTACCTAATAAAAATGATGTTCGTAAGCCACGTCCTCCACCACCTCCTTCAATGAGTTTTGCAGAACTTCTTAAGGTTGCAGAACAGAAGCAATATGAGCCAGTTAAAATTACAGTTAAAAAAGAAGAAGAGAAGTTGATGACTAAAAAAGAGAAAAAACTCATGGAGGAAGAGCGAGCTAGATTACACAGAAAGCAGCAAAAGCTACAAGAACAGTTAGCAAATGAGATGAGACCTCCAAAAAGAACTCCATCTACACCAGTTATAAAGAAAAAGGTTTCCCAAAAAAGTGTGGAATCAGCTACTAAACAACCAGTTGTAATCCATGTTGAAAAGAGCGCAAGTGTGAAACAAGCTCCTGAATCTGCCAAGGTTAAATTTTCAAAAAATAGCATTGAATCAAATAAGAGCAATCAAAATGGCAAAGTTTTGCCCAATAAAACTCAAAAACTTGACCAAAATCTTGCCAAAAAACTGCCAGACAAAGGAAATAGAATTACAGTGAATCCAGAATCAAACAGGAAGTTGACTCTTATTAAAGATAATGATAATTTATTTAACGACAATCCTATTACTGCGAAGCAAGCAGTACCTGGTAAAAATAAAATAACTAGTATGAATTCATCCCATTTACCTTCTAATGTACCACCAACTCCATCTGTGGATGTTGCCAAATTAGAAAGAGAACTCAAAGAAAAGCTAGAAAAACAAATTGAGAAAGAATTGGAAGCAAAATTAGCTGCTAAATTTGCTGCTAAATTTGGTTTCTTGCAGAAGCAAAAAGCTCTTGCTGACCAAAAATCATCTTCAAATAGACTACCTGACAAACCAAAAATAAGTGTGCCTCAAAACAGACCGATTCCAGTTAGTAAAAGTATGGACCAAAAAAATGCAAGGAGAGAATTTGAGCAATTCATGGCATTCAAACAAGCTAAAGCTCGAAAAGAACAAAAGAAAGCTTTCCACCCTAATCCATATTTAGATCCACCTCGAAGATTGTTGGAACCACAACTGCAGCGTAGTAAGTAGTTGAGCTTTTTCTTTTCAAATTTTGGTTGGCTACTCATGTTTAATATTGTAACCTATGTGCTTAATAACCATGTAATAGGACAACCTTGAAGGTCATGGATCTGGATAAAACTCTGAGTTTTGGTCCATTCGCAGTAGATATGAGCGCAGGTAAAGCAGTTTGACTGTATTGGTCCAAATTTGACTGCAACAGGGCTCCAAAGGTGCTTTTATAGTGGATTTACAATCTGAAATACATCAATGTCTTTATGAATGTTAAATGTTAGCTAATAATGGTTTCGATCTTTCGATGAGAGTTGGGAAACAGCCTCAGACAATCTAGTGTGGTAAACTTTCTCTTTATTTTATTATTATTATTATTATTTTTTTTTTTTGATCAGTTCCGGAACTGCTGAAGGACCATTTTATCCTGTTGCAGACCCGTGTCCAGATTTTCATAAAGGGAGGGGTTTTAAAGCTTCCAAATTTTAACCCGAGGGGGGGGTTCAATTCTTCAATCCCTCACAAGCTTTAGTTTTACGTAATATTACGTAATCTCAGTATGGCATTTTTATTCCAGTAAGGACTACTGCACCCTCTCCCTACCCCCCCAAGGGTAATTCTGGCTGCACAAGGGACCACAGTATGCCTTCACTTTACTGCTTATTTTTAATCAAACATTTTTTGTTGCAAAAAAAAACCTTGCTTCTTTTAAATGAAAACTGGTTACTCTGTGGTACATTGCAATTAGTATTAAAAACTGTCTACAGATTCTTTTATAATTCAGCATGCATATCAGGTTTTATATTCTGAAATAATACTTAGTAAGCGTTAAACGGAACAAGAAAGAACCTATTGCACATGCAAATTACATTACCAAACGCAATCACTAATGCATCTTCATAGCTGCAACAGAAACCAAATCCATCATAACCTCCTTAAGCAGTATTAACTTTGGCGAGCAATATCGGCTTCATATTGACAAATCATTGAACTTTTCTTCCACCATTTTTTCCGAAATATTATTCCAGTTGGTAAAATTCTAACAGTCATATATTGCAGAAAAAGTTCTCTTTCTTTATAATTTTTTTAAAGAAACACTGCGCACTAACTTTCACATTAAAATTAATAATAGTCAAATGCACATCTTCATTTGACTGATTATTTTTACCCTAATAGGAGGTTTTTAACCCCTAAAACTCTCCTCTTGGACACGGCCCTGTCCTGTAGGGCTTTATTGAAACCCTTTTTAGATCTATTATACCCGTGGGATTGCTCATAATGAAATATTACTTACATATTTAAAAATTGGAAAGTAATTTATGACTACTTTCCAATCATTAAAATCAGTAGTAAGATAATTTGCTGAAACCTATCCCGCTTGGAAAAGTTCATTAGGGGAAAATAAATGTGTTGGAGTTCTGGGAGAGGTTTAAACCCCAAAACCCCTCTCGTAGCTGCCCGACTGATTACTCATCTTCCTCCAAGTTTTTATATTGAGTTTCAATGTTAAAAAAATTACAGAAATAGTGAATTTGCGCCCCCTCCCCCCATCAGACATATAATTTGCCACTGAGCATGTTTCCCCTAGATTCAGCACTGATTTTTCTGCATTATTTCATTAATCTCTTGTCTGAAATGCTGGAAGGTAATAAATTAAAATTGTTGAGCAAAACATTATACTGAAATCTGGGTGAACTCATAAATATTTTAGACCTTGTGCAACTTTTCATTACAGTACTCTGAAACTTTTAGGTTTCGTGACACCTTTTGTGCAAGAAACTTTTTCTTCCTCTTTAAATATTAAAAATAAGTAACATCAAAGAAATTGTAAGAGGGTGTCTGTGGTGGGCCTGCATCCATGAGACCCCTAGTACCTTGAACCTTGATATTTTGTATAAATTTTCTTCAAACCCCCAGGGTTTGCACCTGAGTTTTAATTAGTTTTTTTTTTTGAATTAATTTTAAAAGCTAATATTTTACAAGAATTACCTTTTCAAGGCATGAAAGGTTTCCTACACCCCTTAACATTCAATGTCGTTTGAAAGAGTTTTTTTTTTTTTTTTTTTTTTTTTTGCTGCATCAAATAAAGCTTGTTCTAATTTTCTCAGTTAGTTCAAACGACAGATATAATGGTTTTTCTTTTAGCGAAAAGTTCTAGGAGCTCCACTCAATTCAAGCCCAGAGCTAAAGAGCAAAATATATTACTAGAGACCATGGATTTAAAAATGTCTTTTCAAATTTACAAAACTGCCATTTTGCAATTCTCTGGAGCCCATTAGCACCTATATCTGTGCAAATTGGTACAAGTTAGTTTAGAACCCAGGAAAGGAGCGTCCTTTTTATTTTTGGATGGGAACACAATCGGGGGAAGGAGGGGGCATTGTTGCATCTGACTTCATAAATTTTTCTTATTTTTTTTCAATTTGAGAAGCTTTTTTAGTTTTGTGCAGCTTTACAGTTTACCCAATTGAGAAAGTTGAGGTTAGTTATGTTTGGATTTAAAGTTTTGAATTCTATGCGTAAATTTTGTTTGACTTTGCGTTAGCAAAGAACATTATCTTGGTATTTTATTTTTGGAAACTGCTTTCTACTGTTTATTCATATTTTTAATATGTTTTTTTCTTTACATCCCTTTTGTAATGAAATTTTGTAATAATTTTGTAATTAAATTTTGTAATTTTTTTCTTTCCACTGCTTAGAACCATCATCAAACTATAGAATAGAAAGTGATGAAGAAGATGATGATGATGATGACATGAGTGATTTCATTGACGATGGATCACAAAATGATGAGGATTATTCAAAATACATACAAGAAATTTTTGGCTATGATAAAAGCAGGTATTTATGTTTTTACATACAATTATCAAATTTTTGCATGGATATTTTTATTTCGGTAATCTTATTGTTTTATGGTAATCCTATGCAATAGAGATTGCTCTTAAATTAATTTCTTCCTAACGAAACGGATGAGGTAATTCAAAAGCATTCAAAAATGCACCTTATTAGGTTTTTCTCTTCCGCTAGAAATGTGTCAGCGATATGGTCTTGAAAAGGACGAAAGGAAAGGTGAAACCAAGATGTCGAAGGGAAAAACTAAGAACCAGTTAATTTGCATGGAAGAACGGAAATTGTTTTTGATTAATATCTCCAATAGTTAAAGTCGTATAATTATGCAAACAAGTAGCCGAAAAAATTACAACTCTAACAATATGCTCAGTTTTCTATCGTTCGGCAAGAGTAGCAATGACATACAATAGGTAGTCACATACAATCAATTTTTATTAATATTAGGTCACCAAAAACTCTTAAAATTTCACATTTAGTGATGAAATTCTGATAATGTTTCCGGGACCCCAAGTCCTCGAACACACTATCTTATATGTTATTTCTCTAGCCTGTTTTTCTGTCGCTACACGAGATCTTATTCATTCCTTCATCAAATTCCATAACTGTTACCCCTCATTTTAAAGCTTATCCTGTTTGCTAATGATGAAAAATGGATCCACGATCTAAAAATTGCTTTTTTTGTGTGTGAAAAAAAAGTTTTTTTTTCCCCTGTTTTTTATTGCACATTAACTCAATGAATATCAACTGAGAGCGAAGACACACTGGCTCGGTTGGATAAAGTAACTTGCTACTAAGTGAATCTGGGCTAAAAAGTGTTGTTTTAATGGGGTTTTATTCTTCAGCAGAATTTTTACCCAAGTTTCCATAAATATGCAAAAGTTTACTCATAGCAGAATTCTAAACGGCAGCTCTGTAGTTGGTAAATCAGGAAACGAAACATTGATTTTAGCATGGTAAACTGCGATTTAACTTTGTAGAAGGGTAAATTTCAATTTATTTTGCTGCTTTACTCAGCAATGTTTTAGTCTATATCTATAGCATCTCTAGGTTGCATTGAAATCAGAAATTTTTTCCTTTTGAATGTGAATGCTTTGCGCAAGTCAGCTAGTCATCAAAAATTGCGTTTCTGGAATTTCACTATCGGAAAATTGCCAAAGACGGGTGCTGAACCTCTCCTTTCATTATTAATACTAAAGATCGTCTGAAACTTCATTTTAACAACAAACTTCGAAAATTTTATGAAGGAGCATCCCCCCCCCCTCCAGCACCTTTCCTGGCATCATTGAAAATAGTCTTAAAGTTCATTTAAGAGCTTGAATTTCGAATAATTAATAGGGTAACGCACCCGAAAACTTCCCCCTAACATCATTGAAAGTGGAATAAAATTGTTTTTGGAGTTCCAATTTCAAAAAATTTCCGGTCAAAGATGGCCCACAGATGCATTTTTTATATCATTCATTTTCGAGAAATTTCCAGGCTTGCGCCTCGTTTCTCTCCTTCCCTCCTTCCCTTAACATCTCTGATGATCGTCTAGAACTACGGTTTTTAGAACTACAATTTTGAAAATTTTTGATGGAGAACTCCCAAACCTCCCATTAATGGAATCAAAGAAAAAATATAACAATATTTCTAAAAATGGCTGTGGAAAACGCCCCCAGGATGCTTTTCCTCCCTAGTATTAGCAAAGATTGTTTAGAAATGATTTTTAAGATCATACAAATTAGAAAATCTGTATACTCTTCTTGATTTTTGTGCTAATTTTTTTATAAAACTGGGACAAAAAGTTGTGTCCAGCAAGTTGGGGGGGGGGGCATGTGCCCTCTTGTCCCTCCACGCTACCCTTATACTACACTGCTTGACAATTGCTACGGAACAAGTGATTTATTCAAATTTGTACCTCAACCAAATTTGTACCTTCAGACTTGTTATCTGTATAAAAGACTGTGCATACACGCTCAAAATTCGTACGAAAATTCACGCTGTTTGGTTTTTAACAAAAATAGTGCTGGATGTTAAAAATGGTTTTTTTCTGAAATTCTGTTTGGTTCTTGACATACTTTAGAGTAAAATGTCAGAAAGACATCATTTGAGTATCTACGATCGTGGACGAGCGGTTGGACAACTGGAAGCAGATCAATGTGTCACCACTGTGACGCTGCAATGGATGTATCAAAAAGTGCCATCTCTCGATTAAAGACGGCCGCTGAATGTGGAAATGTTTTGCAAAAGCATGCCGGGGGTCGTGGTAGGAGCACCACACCTTCAGAGGATCGCTATGTAGCCCTCGTGGCAAAAAGGGACAGAAATTTCACTCTTGGACAGATAGCTGCAAATCTAACAACCGCTACCGGTCCGCATGTTTCTGCAAGAACCATCTCACGGCGAGTAAATAATGTCAGTTTGTATGCACGGAAGCCCGTACGTTGCATCCAAGTTCAACCACGCCATCGTCGAGAGAGATTACGCTGGTCTAAGGAACGTGTTGGTGGGATCATCAAAATTGGTCTAGAGTGATGTTCTCTGACGAATCTCGTTTCAGTGTGACAAGTGATTCTGGTCACCAACTACTGTGGAGAGAGCATGGAACACGTTATGCAAAAAAATTTGTTTGCGAACATGATCGGAACGGCCCAGGCGTCATGGTGTGGGCAGGCATCATGCACAATGGCAGAACGCAGCTTCAAATTTTTTAATAAGAAAGCGATACGTCGCGAATGTATTGCAGAGATGTTATGCTGAACCATGTTCATCTTTTTAGGGGGGTTGTCGGTCCAGATTTTCTCTTAACGGACAACGATACACGGAAACACTTGAACACTGAAGTGTCAGACACACTGCAAAGTGAAAACATTCTATGTATGCAGTGGCCTGCTTACTTTCCCGACTTAAATCCAATTGAACTTGCCTGGCAGGCTCTTGGCAGACGTGTTGCGAGAAGAACCGTCCCTCCCAGAACAGTACAAGAACTCAAATCCGCATTGAGAGAGGAGTGGGGAAAACATCCCCCAAGCACTCCTCAATAAGTAATAGGGAGTATAGAAAACAGATGTAAAATTGTGCATCAGTGTCCCTGGTAATCATACATCATATTAAGGTACTCATGTCTCCATCATTCTGACCTAGATCATTTTTTTGGTGTTGTATGAAAATCATCTAAGTAAGATTATTTTTTTATTTTTAAGTTTTTACTTCATTAATGCAGTAATATCTGTATTATTTTCTACTTATAATAAAGGCACATCCTCCCTACTGACTATATATTTTGTTCTGTTTCTTTTATCATTATCTATTCGTAACTATTCCAAAAAATGTAGTTGTTCCTTAGCAATTGTCAAGCTGTGTAGTATGCGAACGAATGTTACAACTGTTGCCAGCTTTAAAATAGTTCATTGTTATGGCTTGATAGGTACGCACTACGCAAGCATCAAGAAAGTTTTAGCAAGCCCTTTCCTGCAATCCATCTCGCCTTTTCTAATTAGCGTCTGGTTATTTGAGGATATACAAAAAATTCTTCAGCAAAAGAACATGCTAATGCACCTTTTGCATAACAAGTGGTGTGACCTTTTATTGAAAGTTATGCAGCGCTTCATCAAAGAAGGGGAACTGGTGAAAAATTGCTTGAGGAAGATCCAATAAAAAAGTGTGCACTCTTAAAAGTCATCAATGTGGGGGAACAATGCTCAAAAAGAATAGCATGCAATTGAAAATAATACAAAAGATGTGTTTCTCCTCAATGCCAAACACTTTTACGAGGGCAAGGTAAAAAGTTCTCGGCCTAACAATGAAAGACTGCAATTTTCAGTTTAAAATTGATTTTTTTTTCCACATAATATCCTTTGAGTTTAACAAACTTAGTCCAGCGTTTCTCCAGAATTAGTATTCCTTCTCGAAAGTAAGAGTCTGGAAGGCTGTGAAGTAAATTTCTTCAAGTTTGTTAGCAGATGGAACTCTGAGAGTGCTAGTGTAACAGGAAGAATTGCTGAGCAAACCATACCTCAAATTTTGCAGTTTAACTATCGCCAACGCACTCTTGTGAACTGATGCGTTATCCTATTAAAAGAATGATTTTTTCTTCTTCAAGTCAGGCCTCTTCTCCAGAACTGTGGCAGCCAGTTCAAGAAGGTTGGAGTAATATTTGCCTGTTATTGGGGATTTAACCTTCTCCAGGCAATCGATTAACAGGATCCCTTTTGCACCCCAAAACTGTTGTTCGAATCCTTTTCAACAGATGGATCAACTTCTCTCTTTTCTTCGCTGAACACCAGCTTCCACCCACTCTTTTAATTGTTGTTTCGCTTCTGGATGGTAGAAGTGAACCCATATCTCACCCATGGTGACAAATTGCTGTACAAAAATGCTCCGATCCCTATTGAAACAATCCAAACATTGCTGAGAAAATCTGATTTTAATCAGCATTCAGTAAATACGGCACCCATCTTGCGCCTAGCTTTCCCGCCCCCAATTCTTTGTACAAGATGTTTCACACCCTTTCTTCCTATATCCTCAGTCTGCTGCTCAGAAGGAGTCAAGCAGTTTTGTGTAATTTTTGCTAAATCATTTTCCACACAAATTTAATTGGAATAAAGTTCTTTCCCCAAATATAACCATCATTTTTACTTATTTATTTATTTATTTATTTATTTATTTATTTTTTCTTTTTGTGTGTGAAAAATTTGAATTTTCATATTGTGACAATAAAAAATGAATGAGGTATGTATAAATTTATGTTTATCTGCATCAGTTACACTGAATGGTAACTTTTTATGTGATGTGTATGCAAAATTTAATCAGTATTTTTTCCTTTTTTGGTGTCCTATAAATCCTATTTTTTTTTTTTTTTTTTTTCAAAATGTGTCCTATGTTTTTTTCAAAAAATGTCCTATATTTTGTCGGTCGCTTTCATCCCTGTTATTTTTGTTTTGCTTTTAAATGGTTCTCAAAGTGAAAGCTTTCAGTCATTTGATGAATTTCCCTATTTTTATGAAAGGGTTTAAAACAAAATGAGACAGAACAAGAAAAAAGTTAAAAAGCAATACATAATCTGAATCAGTTATACATATGAAAAGTATAAAAAAATCAGACGTGAGGGGTTTTTTTTTTTTTTTTTTTTTTTGATGTTTATGATTATAATAAAAACCACTCCTTACCTAATGATGAAAAATTTAAAAATTCTGGATTATATTCTTCCTCTTTCTTTCATTCCCCTCTTCTTCCACTTTCTTCTTTGTCTCCATTTTGTCTTAGGAGTTTATTTCAAAAAAAATTCAGGCTCTTAATGTTACCAAATATGGTCAACAAGAAGATCCCCTAATTTATGGTTTTCGAACTTTGGAGATAACCAGTAATGGAGAGTGTGTTGTGCCTTGGGACGCTTTCCGCTTTTTAATTTTTAACGTCAAAAATTTGAATCAAATTTAAAATCTAAAAGTCACATTAAAGTACCCCAACATATTTCTATACATTTTTTTTTTTTTTTTAATTCAGACAGTTTGAAATTAAAATATTGTCAGCCATTTAAAGTAAGAGTTCCAAGCTGTCCCAAGGTAAAACAACCTATTGTATCTTGGGACACATCCTTTTGTACTATGGGAAAGTCTTCATGATTCATAAAACAGCTATACACTTAAAACAATTTTGCATCAAAAAACAAAAAAATATTTTTTTTTCATGGTAATTAATTAAATTATGGATAATAAATTTTGAATTATGAATAATGAATTATTATCCAACATTAAATGTGTTTAAAAGACTATATAAGATTATAACATTGTTCCATGTCTTTAAACATATCTTAATAAGAACCATATATTGTGCTTTGGAACATGTCCTACGGTACAATATGTTTGGCTGTTGCAAGGTACAATCACAACGTGGTTTTAAGAAAAACGAAAATGATGGTCAATCTAGATGCACTATTATTATTTTCTCTTAACCAAAATATTTAAAGTACTTCTGTTTTATAACAAACTAAAATTCAGTTGGTTAGTTTTACAAATGCAAGGACAGAAAATGAAATAAAAATGCAGAAAATATTTACTTTGGAGTCATGAAATTTTCTTTCTCTCACAAAATCGTCAATTTTACTCATTTGATGCTGATTTTTACTATGGCACCATTTAGTGGTGAAGGTTACTATTAGAGATTGTAAAAACATAGCTGCTAATAATAGATTCTTAGAAATTAACAGTGTCCCAAGGTACAACACTCTCCCCTACACATGGTAGGTGAACCTCTCCTCTGTCTTGGGGCAAGAGATGGTGCTAGTAGCCCTGGTAGTTGCTGCTATACAGCATGATTTAGAAAAAAAAAATTCAATGGAAGCCTACCTAGGATGTTATATTTTATCGTGTTTTACTGAAAACTTGAAAATGTCCACTTACATCCCTTTGCTTCTCACTGCCTCAATTTCGATTAATTGCCAGGTCCCTACCCTTACCAAATATGGTGTACAGTTACGTTTTTAGGGCTTTAATTTCAAAAATTTCCTTGAGGGGGGGGGCCCTTGAACTCCCTCCTCTAATATTACCAAAGAATAGCAAAAATTGCTATTTTAAACTACAATTCTGAAAAAAATTTAGTGAAAGAACTTCTGAACTTCTCTAATGTTTGAAAAACTTTGGATTATAATCTATCAAAAATAAATAAAATATTCAAGAGCGATAGTGATAGAGCGGACTTTCTGTTGAGCCACTGAGAACACATTCTAAAACTGCAAAATGAATTTTGAATTAAAATTTTTAAATGATTTTAATCATTGGTATTTTATTTTTATTCATTGATTTATATTTGATTATTACTATTTTTTTTAATTTATTTTTTACTTATTTATTTATTTTATTTATTTATTTATTTTATTTATTTATTTTTTTTGGAAAAATATCATTTGATTCAAGTTATTGTGATAAAAATCAAGATTAATTAAATCAATGAATCCTGATGAATAACAGAAATATAGGGTGATAAAGCTAAATGAAAAACCTGTGGCGAACTTTCAGTTAAGATTTAATCATGACTGCCTAGTTGAATACTTTTTTAATCTCTATTAGAGATCCAGAGAGTTCATATTTTAATGACACAATCTTTATTCAAGTTGCTTTTTCGTATTTTAATTTCTTTTGAACTTGATTTATGTTTGTTTTAAGGTAGTTAATGTGTGTTTATTTCATAACTTTTTGGTCAGAAGTCTGACAGGTACTTATTCAATTCCATGTTGCTATTACAAAACAGCACAACTGTAAATTTTATAAAGCTTTACTTTCAATTCATTTTTCTAAACAAAATGAACATTACATGACTTATTCTTTTTTTAAATAGGTATGAAGATGATGATGACGATGAAGTTATGGAATCTAGTTATAGTCAAGTTCAGCAAGAAGAAGTTAGAAGGTAAAGTATTACGTAATGATTTTATTGAAATGTGTTTTGCAACCTTGCATAGGCGGATTTAGGCCGAAATATTTGGGGGTGCAACAATAACAGGGATCTGAGGAGGGGGGGGGGGGTATTCCCTGTCCCTAACGTTACCATGTTTGGTAACGTTAGGGACACTGCAGTTTTTCAAAACTGAAGCTCCAAAAACGCAATTTTAAACGATTTTCGATGTATTTAGGTGATTAGGAGATCTTCCTTGGACAGTTTGCGAAAGTGAAGCCCAAAAAAAACGAAATTTGAGGTACTCTGTAATAACTTTAACTGGAGAAAGGGCCTTGGAGAAGAAACATTTTGAGGACTAATAGAAAAAATGAAAACTAAATAGGAAAAAAAAAAAAGAAAGGGGGGAGATTTGAAAGAAAGGATTGTGCGAGAAGGCACACAATTCGCCGCCAATAATCTGAAGCTGTTGAAAAATTTACATATCAATACTTCTTTTTGAAAGAGAAATTAAGATTTTTACCCAATATTCTTTTTTTTTTTCGTAAAATAACTGCGTTTTTCCAAAATGAGATCTTTTCTTCTCTTCAATAATAAAGAATATTTTTTTAAAAACATCTACTCAGCATTTTGTGGGGAGGGTCACCAGTCTTGTGCCCCTTCCCCCCTAGATGCACAGCTGCAGCAAAATGTCTGGAAGTCCTTCTTCAAAAATTTTTGATTATTTACCTTAAAATTGTTGGTTTTCGGTTGATTTTGGAGTAGATTTTATTGATCACGTTTCTTGCAGTAGCCTTTTTTTTTTTTTGACTTTATTAGCCATTGTTGTTTTAAAATAGAAGAATTTGTATTGATATAGGAATAAATACCTAATTACAAAACATGCAATTATTCTATACAATAACACAGCACTGAACTATAAATTGTTTGAGAAGTTTCTTTATTTGCATGAAATTATTTATGCAAATAAATGTTTTTTTTTTCTCCCCAAATGGATAAAATTACTTTAATTCTTAATATGAGCACAGTTATGTTTTTCTTGCACTAGCGACAGTTGGTGATACACTCGATTCAAGTAAATTTACTAGTATAACAGCTATGATTTTTTTCCCCCAACTGCGTTTCTGAGTGAAATATACTAAACTAATTTTTTTTCAAAACCCAAACAAAACTTTTGGGGGTGCGGCGCACCCCCTGGCACCCCCGTAAATCCGCCTATGCAACCTTGCATGAATAAATTGAAAGGGCATTCAGTAAGAACCCAAGCTTGCTTCTACATAAGCATTTTAGATCATTTATAAAAGTATGTCTGCCTCCACCCCCTCCCACATTACACACACAACAATTAAAAACTAGAACAAAATCCTCTTTGCCACTTTAGAAGTCTAATCTCATTATAAATCTTTATTATTACTTACTATCTGCACTCAAAGAACTTTCTCTGTTAAATTATCGAGGTAATTTGTGCAACATTAACCAATGTTGTAACTCTTTCAGTCCTGTCCATTCTACTGAAACATTTTTGTAATATTTACATTGAACAAAAGCTTAATATTTGATTTTTTTAAAAATATTATGCCACAAACATAGTCCAATTTTGTAATGTAAAAGTTGGCGAAATGTCTTTTATTTCTGTGTCTATGCATGTATGACTAAATTATTTGTTAATTATGTTGTTTTCACCAAAATGTGCTTCTTAATTATTCATTTCTTTTTTAAAAAATAATAATTCCTAAACATATGTACAGTAGAAATATTAATTACTTTGTATTTTTTGCTTTTTCTAATTTTTATCATTAAATTATTTTAGTGCAAAACTTGGTTATCTAGAAGATTTGGAAGAAGAAAGAAAATTGAGAGAAGAAGAAAAAAGGAAAAAAATGAAAAAGAAAATCAAAAGATAACATTTACTAGGTTGGATATATTTATTCCTATGGAATTAAAGAAAATAATTATTTAAATGAGTTGACAGATTATATAAATTTATATAAATGTATCTATTTTTAGGTTATATTTGTGTGAATGGTTTCATTTGTAAGGCAATACATGAACCTCTACATGTATCAAATAGACAGCTTTTAAAACTGTTTTTGCGTCATATTTTAAAAATATGATTGAAAGTTTGCATGATATTTTATAAACAGAGGCCTACATAAAATAATTCATTTTGAATTATTTTGTGAAGTTTTGTTCTACACATAAAATTATTTGAGGAGTGAAATAACAATCAAAATATATTTATGTGTATTATTCACTCTTATGTACCTTGTATGAGTAGTTTGGCTGTTAAATTTATCTCATTACATATTGTTATGCAATATCAGAAGTAATACTTAAGCTTAACGAAAGTTTCTTTTGTTTTGTTTTGCTGTGGTTTGAAAAAAAAATCAAGAATTCTCTCTCTTTCTCTTTTGTTGCACTAACTGATATTGTATATGCTTCTTAAATAGACAATGCAATGTGTTAAGCACCTATGGTATCTTAAAAATGTTGTTGCAACCTCTCATATCGAAACTTAATTATAAGAAAACTTTCCACATCAGAAAAGATGATGTGGAAAAATACTTCATGTTGGAAATGTACTTAATTGTTCCCAGTTAAGCACAGTAAAATTTTCCAAACAAAGACCAACATTAGGAATAATAATTTTATTAACAAAGATAACATTATTCTGTTTTATGCAAAAAGATGTCTAGCATGTAAATTTAGGCAAATATCTTAAATAATTATAATTTGAAAAGGTACCCCCCCCCCCCCCCCCCCCCGCACACACACACACTCAAGTACCATATTTTCAGGTATGAAAGGTTGCACCCTAACTTTTACAGCATTTGTAATACCGTATTAACCCACATTAGCCGACATGCCACAAAATTCGGGGTTCACCTGGCTTTCAATCATCCTAGCTGGGTCTTTTTCCGGTATGCCGGAGAAAAGGAGGTCAAAAATTACATGGAATTTAATATAATAAATCTATTTTTGACTTTACCGGTTAAATTTCATTTAAATATTAATTAACAATGCTATTTGAATTCTGATTAGAAAAATCTAATTATGAATTTTATGAAAAGGTAAAGTAAAAAGCATCAAATTATTTGCAGTCCTAAAATTAAAATATTTCAAAAATACAGAAGGAATTTAATTTAGCTGTTTAATGAATGAAAAATGAATATCAATTATTCTGATGGATTTTGAGTCTGTCATTTTATGGGCCTATAACTAAATCCATAATGATTTACATTAATAACAAACACACACTAATTTTATCTCATTACTTCTTAAATTTGTGTATTCTTGATTAAACAAGCGAATTTTTTCTGTCCACTTTTTTTTTTTTTTGTTAAAAAATAAACCCCAAAATATCCAATATGCCAGATAGTTTGAATTTCCTGTCAGGCTGGTCAACTTCGCTTATTTTCGGCATGCTGGCTGGAGTAACTGGGTAATTTTTCGTTCGTAATTTGATTTTAGCTATAATGTTGCCAGCTAAAGTTTTGCCAGTTAATGTTTAAAACATTTTGTTAATATTCCTCCTTTTATGCAGGCTTTGTAAATGTTAATTGCAAGTTTAAGTGAGTATTTTATTATTTGGTAAGTCAAAAATTTCTAATTAAGAAATTATAGGGGAAAGAATTAACATTTTTTTTTCTTTTTTAATTCATTACTTATGTATTTTGAAAGAAATTGTATAATATTTTTAAATACTTATGTAAACAAAAGACTTTTTCTATTCTTCCTGTAATAAGTCTTTTTACCTTTTTCTTTCTTTCTTTCTTTCCATTTCTGTAATTTATTTTCTTTCTTTCAGCAAGATTTCAACCATTTTTTTTTTCAGTATGTTTGTGTTTACCTGTGTGTTAACTAAAAATGCTCAGTGGAGTTGTGAATTATGCTTTATTCTAAGTCTTATTGATAAAACTTCACATTTAGACAAGTACATACTAAATAACTTGCCAGTTTTGTGTAAAAAATCTTTAAATATGAGTTTTTCAGTTGCATTGTTTTTTAGTTTTATAGATAGAGTTTTACAAAAAAAATATACATATATCTGAAAATGAAAAAATAAATTATGTCCTTTTATCGTAATGTTGGATAACCTTTTGTGTACCGCATATCATCGCCCCAGAGCAATAGTAGGATATCTTACTGTTATTCCTTGGTTTCGATGTCTTGCTGTTGCTCTGAGGTGAGGATATATAAAATTTTGCTAAACTTATAATATCAATTGAATCTTAAAGTTAATGTATGTTAGCCAATTTTTTTTAAAGGAACAAGAGTATATCTGTGTACAATAGTATCATTAAGTCTGAAATTCGATTAGAAGTAATAAATTCATGTAGTTTCTTTATGCAAAGCAAAGTGTAATGTTAGCCAAAGTCTATGACAATGCATCTAAGCTTACTATCAAAATCACGAATGTTTGTTTTAAATTGTATTACAGTTATTGTTTTGAAATATTTTAACTTCTAATTGCCAGTATTGTTTATAACTACAGTGCCAAATTAAATGTTAAGTTTTTATTATCAGCTATCAAATACAAAGTAAAGTAAATCTGACTGTTAGCCATATTCCTTTTTACTGTTGAATGTCTCAACTATTAAAATTAATTTTTGGTTAGTAATCAAGCCTTTTTTTTTTTTTTTGCTGAAAACAACTTACAATTAATCTTGGAAAAATTAAGAATTTAAATTTGTTGATCATTGTGTGAAAGCTCTGCATTTACTTTTTGTCTACTAAGAACTGTATTGCTATGTTTTGTTGACATACTATTTATTATTTTAATTGTATAAATGTTATTTTTTAGTTCACCTACTTGATTGCTAATTTAAGGATTTGTTTTTATATATTTCTTAAAAAATTGTTATGCATGCTTGACATATTCAATGTCAAAAAAGTTAAAAGAAATAAACGTTTGGTTGCACAGATTGCATATGACTTCAAACACATGTTTCAGGGTTACCCCCTTGTTCAATGCCAAATAAATGAGCTGATGAATGACAGATGTCTTTTCATCCATTAGCTCACTATTTTTCATTGAGGGGGGGGGACAAAGCTCTCCAAACTCCTTTGAAATAGCTTTTAAAATTTTTGTTCTTACTGTTTTTTATTTTGAACTTTTGTGTAAAAAAATGCATTAACTAATGAACTGAAAACAGGTTCTGTAATAAATTTAAATTAGATGTAGCATGAGTTAGAAAAAGAAAATCTTTTTATTTAAACAATATAATTTTGTATTGTATTTCACTGCCACATATCTTATTTTTTTAAATGAAGCATATTTTTTATAAAAATAATCATTTTTGTGAATTTGGAACGTAGGTAATGAATCATACGTGTAGAACTAGTCTGTTAATTGACTTTTATTGCACCTTTTTAAGATGTAAAATATATAATTTACAACAAATGCTAGACATTTTTAGCTTATAGTGATTTTGTTTTCCCCTGACATGATTGTGTGTATATGAAATCAGAATGTTTATAAAGATTATAATTAATATAAAATCATTTTATGAATTGTTTACTCATACAGAATATTTATTCGCACCTTTATGTTATGAAATTCCCATGTCTTTCAGTGTATTTCTTATTAAATAAAAAATATTTGTTACACTAAGGGAAAATGTTTTTGTTCAATGGGTATATTTTTATATTTATAATGGTGGTATTAATTGAATAGTTTGTGCCGTCTGTCTAATGGAGATATTGCAGAAAAAATGGATTTCATAAAGATCACTCAATTAGGCATAATAAGAATTGGGTCAAATGATGGCTTTTCGTAAAACTATTACAGTTTATCTCAAATACTACAATGTACACAAACCATTTATTATATGATTACTGGTTTGTTTTGCAGTGGGGCTGAGGCTAGTAGCTTTGTCATCTCAGGCAATGCTTACTAGTGTCACCCCCACCAGTTTATATATAATAATAATTTTAAAATATCAAATATATTCTCACTTAATACAGTAATTAGTGCAGCAAAGTTTAATACTGCTGTTATAGCTGCCAAAAAAAAAGCCTTAAAATCTGCTACCCTAGGTGGTGACACATACCACCTACCTGAGTTATGGGCCTGATGTAATCTAAAAAATGAATAGCATACAGTTAAAGTAAGACAAATTTTTGTTTAACACTAAAAAGACGGAGGCGGTCATTTTGACCGCAAACGATTTTCAAACGCTCATATTTGCCGTGTTTAATTTTCAAACTCTTTTTCCTTTATTGACTTTTCCTAACTATTTATTAAGATCTCGCAAAAGTAAGTTTTATTTCTTAAGGCTCATTATTACAGTCGGTATAAATGTTTATACCTTGGCAGTCATTTTGACCGCTCATCAAATTGTCATTTCTTCTTCAGGTTTTGTACACTTTTCTCTTATCAGATATGTGCACTATGGATTTTTTTTAGCTGTCAGGGTGAGTAACATGTTTTTGTAATTAGTAGGTATGAGTAGCATCTGCATGTCAGGTGCAGTTCTTTGAACCATTACGAAAATGCGAAACACCTGTTGGTGATGTGCTTCTTTTTTTTCTGCTGTTATAGCAGGGGACAAAGTTGAGAAAGGTGACTTTGAAAAGCATATGACTGGACACATGAAATTCTATTGGTTTCAAAAAGGGGTTGATTTATAACAGGTGGATTCTAAAAAATTGTGCTGGAATTATTTTGTATACCATAACACGTGTTTTGCTTGAAACATAGGCGTTTGATTCCTTCGATGTTCTTGAAAGGTTCAGTCTTATAATTCTCCTCATGATGTCACGAAGAACTTGTTTGGAAAACAAAATTTATCAGAAAATGAATTACTGCAATTGTTGCAGGATTTGTCTGAAATCAGTTGTGGTTTGGATGAACAGCGTGAGTTATCTGAAGAGGAACACCTTCCTAGCGATGGAAATAATATACTTTCATCAGTTGATTGCAAACCTAGAATTGCACTAAAAGATTCTGATAAAGTTTCTACCTCAGGGAAAAAACAGAAACCATGTCAAATGAAACAATGGAAATAAAACTACGAACATTTGTTCTGATTGCAAAAACACAGTTTGTGGCTCATGTACAGGCAAAGTGATAAAGATGATGATTTGTAAATACAGTGATGCACCGTTTATACGTTTCTCTTTGATACGTTTTTAAAATTGGTCCCTGCAAAGTCTAATACACATTAACCTATACCTATTATCCGTTTTTTCATTCGTACGCTTTTTTTGTACAGTCCCTTCAAAAATGTATAAACGGTGCTTCACTGTATTGTAAAAAAGAGTAATGTACGTATATTACGATATTTATGTATTTAAGAAAGGAATCACGTGAATAGTTGAAAATACTTATCAGTGATTACATGCTTAGAAAATGCTCTCAATTTTGTACAAATTTAATCTTCTGCAATATCAGTTACTTATTGTATATGTGCTTTTCACTTGATAGAACATACAATTAAATCTAAAAAAAACTCTCAGAGTAATTTACAGGTTATATCACGATTAAATTTGTAAATGAATTTATAACACATCAAAACAAATTTTTTTCTATGATGAAAAATCCCGAAAATAAATAATTTTCAATGTATAAGTATAGCGGTCAAAATGACCGCTGCTAGTCTTTCTAGGTATACGAAAAACGTTGTCTTACTAGTGTTAAAGTGGAGAAATTTTAATCATAAGGCCATGTGTCACTATTGATAATATTGTTTAGGTGCATTGATGCTCCAGTTCTGTAAATAAGCTTTGCGCCAGATTTTGGCGTCAAATTCTGATTTCCAAAACCATAATTGTTGCGTTTTTCACATTTTTGACATGGTCTATTAACCGTTTGCGTGCGACTGAGTGATGAGTTTGGAAAAATAGCTGCAGTTTTTTTAATTTTGTTTCTTCGGTGTATGTTTTTGGTTGACAAAGCTTATGTATGAAAGAGCCTGATGAAGTATCCATATGAGGAAGTATCCCAGAGAATGTTCTCTTTTGGTAATCGTGAGAAGAATTTCACAAAGACCTGCCACTTCATTGCCCCATTACAGGTTTAGCTAATAGTAGCCGTTTTGGCTATTTTTGATCACACTTGACTAGAAAGAATTCAAAAGCATTGGACAAACCAATCTACATTTCGCTTATTTTGTATCATGAGTGGCATGATTAATACTAAGAAATGTAAAATTGATTGCTCTGAAGATATATAAAAAAACATTACAGAAATTATATAAACCATAGATTTAGAAAAATATTGAAGCATTTCAATCTAGAATCGCTCTTTTGTATGAAAAAACACTGGAAATGTCTTGTAAGTATTTAAGTGTGTTTGCAATTTAAAATTTCCAAAACATCTGATGGGAGATGTTTCCGGCAGGTTGGTTATTTTTGACTAATTTCAATGGAGCAGATTTGCTAATTTTCATCTGACAACCAAGCTTGTCACTATAATTCGTTATTCATTGGTGATCCTTGGTTATCATTGAATCATTCTCAACTCAAATTATGCAAAATACTTCTGGCCAAATAAAGATAAATAGCATTCCAACTTCATTCGAATTCTGCGGCAGCACCAAATCAAACAAAAATCTATTTCAAGTTGGCGACCAGGTAGCAACCGTCTGCCATCTGTTTTGGATATCTGCTGAGAACAAAACTTACTTTTGGAATAACTTTAATATGTGTTTGAAATTGAAAGAAAGTGACTTGCCTTCATGTCTTAATCATTTATTCACCATCTCTTTTACAAAACCAGAATCTGATTAATGTTTGTTTATTCTTTTCGATACAAGTACAATACAAAGGTCAGAATCACAACTAAGAAAACGAAAGTAAACGCGTTAAATCCTACAATTGTGAGTCCTGTTGGGGAGCTCCAGGACCATTGTGGGCTCGTATAAAAAATGAGCAAAGCAACAATATTCATTATGGACAGCATCCAACAGGCAATTATGAGGCCAGAAACTTGGGACCAACGAGCTGGGGTCTGCGAGCTTCTTGATGTCTGGGGAAAATCTGTTGAGAAATGATAGCTGAAAAAAAAAAGTATGAACTGATAAATAAAAATGAGAAATGTACGATGAGGAATATTCTTTTTCTTTTGATCCGTCTCTTTCATTCATTAGTTTATTATTTGTTGATTAATTACATTTCGAGTCTGTTTGTACGTGTCTTTGGCACTGTCCACTGTTTTCAATAAACCTGACCTTCCTCCCCCTGTGCATAGATGTAGCATAACTAGATGCGCATCTGCTTAGCGGAAAGCATTGGCCACCATTGAAAGCATGAATCATGTATTAGACGGGCAAAAGCATAAAATACGAGAAAAAGAAGCAATGATGTTTTCAACTGATCGTCCAACAACTTGTTTGCACGAATCCACTTCTTGAACTTGTGTCCATCAGGTTGCCCATGGATCCGGTTTCTAGTTGTGTATCTAGTTAATATTACATCATGTCCCTGTGTCGCAAAGAATTGACCTTCGCTTTAACTCCCCCCCCCCCTCGTCAGACTGATAAACATATCCTTAAAAAACAAAAAATGTGATGTCACACTTCTTGTTACCCCTCCTCCTCAAAGCATGACATCAGTTGTGGTCTACCCTTTCAGCAATTTTCGGTAATAGATGGTGCCTTAAGTCGTCTTATCATATGAATTTTACTAGTGGTATTGTTTTGTGGCAGCATTCGTTTTTAGATACATACTCTATCAATTCCTACTTGGATGGATGAGCTGCTTTCCAGACTTCTTAAGGGCCTGTGACAAGATTTAATTCTTAACAAATAGCTGCATGGAGCTAATTTTCTTCAGAACTTATTACTTATATTCATTCTGAAACAGTCTGGAATTCCATCTAATTTGCACATATTCGCAGCAAAAAAAGTTCAAAAGTAGAGCATTTAAATTAAGCCTTGATTGACGTTCGTCAGATTAGATAATCTCTATCATTCGCTGACTGCAACTCGGAAAATAGTTACGTTAATTGCTGCCCGCAGTGAAAATTGTAAGTCTGACCATGTTTGCCCTTGCAGATTGGAAAGCAACAAATTAAGTGGTTAAAAAGATTCTATCTGATTGAGTCTAGCTGGAGGGTGGAGGACTTGATGCGCGCCTTTTGTTCATTTCGAAGTGTATCTACTTCGAATTCATCAAAGAGATACAGTGGCCGCTGTGTATATGAATCAAACTTGTTCTAAACAGTTTTGATTCCATAAAGCAACAAGTTCAACAAAGCTAGATTTTGTTCTGTTTTCGACAATATGATTCATTAAAGCGGTTGATTCAATTAACCACTGATTCAATTACCCGGTGGCCACTGTATCCCAGAAAACTAAGATGCTTTCGTTTTCGTCTGTAAACTGAATGTTCGTCTTTCCGTCTCATCGGTAGTCGAACATTAGTTCTTAGTTCGTGAAGTCTCAGAAACCGCTCTATTTAAAAAATTCTTAAAAATCGGTGTAATTAAGATACATTCCTCTAATTTCCTCAGACGTTCTTTGAACTTTTATTAGTTTGGGGAAATATATTCTTGAACTTTGAATCGAAAAGTACCTTTTCCGAGAAATTTTGCTAGAGTCTGAAGATTTTTCAAAAAAAAATCATATGCTGCAGTCAATAACCAACTACTCGTAATAAAAATGAATCTATTGTTTATTAATGATTTCAATTTAGTTGCTTAATACACTACCTGGCCATTCGTCACCGGACACTACTCAAAAAGTGAGTAGGAGTGTCTATACACATCGTGCATAAGTCAAATCACCTATAAAAGGTTGAAAATAGTGTGCCGAGACGCAGAACCTCTATTGTAGTTAAAATGAACAAACGACGTGAACTTCAAGCGGAGGAAAGAGGAATGATTATTGGAGCCAGTAGGTTTGGGCATTCAGTCAGAGCATTAGCGGGGGATTTCAGATACCTCGCGCTACTGTGGGTGATGTGATATTAAAATGGAAGAGAGATGGAGTGATAATATGCCAACCCAGACCAAGTAAACAGACTAAATTGACGGATCGAGACCGTCGAAGTCTGAAGCGTGTGGTGATGGCAAATTGCATGGATTCGCTAGAAAAGGTGGCAGATCAGTTTCCATTAGGCACATCGAATAAAGCAAGCGATCGTACGGTTCGTTGGGATATAGTAAAACTTGGTTTCCATGGCCGAGCAGCAGCTCAGAAGTCAAATTTCACACGTGACAATGCGACTCGTCGATTGGAGTGGTGCAAAGAACGCCGTCACGGGACGCTAGATAAGTGGAAACAGTGGCGTAGCTTGGAATTTTTCCCTTTTCTTCTTTTTTTTTCTTTCTCTTCTCTCTTCTTTTTCTCTTATTTTTTGAGACTAACTTTTCGGGGGGGGGGGGTTTTGTCCCCAAACCCCCCCCCTTAGCTACGCTCCTGAGTGGAAAGCCATCCTCTGGAATGATGAATCAAGCAACCAGTTGTGACAGTCCGACAAACGTGTGTGGGTATGGCGAATGCCTGGTGAACGATATTTACAGGACTGTATCGTGCCCACGGTGAAATTTGGTGGAGGTGGGATAGTGGTGTGGTCGTGTTTTTCGTGGTATGGGCTTAGTTTACTTGTTGCAGTGGATGGAATCATGAATGCCGAGCGGTACCAAGCAGCTATGGACAACCACGCGTTACTTATCTTGTGGCAATACTTCGGAAATGGCCCTTTTCTCTTTCAACAGGACAATGCACCATGCCATACCGCATGTGTTATTACCACCTGATTCGAAGACATAAATGTGGAAAAACTTGATTGACCTGCCCAGAGTCCAGACCTTAACCTCATCGAGCATCTTTGGGATGTGTTGGAGCGGCGCCTGAGAACCCGGCCCCGAAATAAGACTGAGATATACGCCATGTTGAAGGAGGAATGGAGCCTGATTCCTGTTGCTGCATATCGTCACTTGGTGGAAGTCTTCCTCAAAGAGTTGCAGCTGTCATTGCAGCAAATGTTGGCCCTACACGCTATTGATGTTGTGTGAGTCCGCTTTACGTGACTAGTATGAGGTGTCCGGTGATGAATGGCAAGGTAGTGTATATACAGAACATTTTAGTACCAGAAAATTGATTATAGCAACTTACGCGAAAATTTTGACAGCCCTTTCACTATTAGTATTTCGCGTCGTATTTCGAGGAATAATTCAGCCTTTATTGTCAATAGAATATCATTGTATGACATTTGTGAACATTTCAAACAACTCTCAACTTCATCTAGAATATTTTGCATATCTTCCGCATAATGCGAGTAAGATAAATGTATCTGTATCCGCTGCTCTAACGTTAAGAGCCTAATGTCTACTACTGCTGAAAATAGTAACACTGAAGGGGAGGTACGGTCTCACAGACCGCTTCTAAAGAATACAATGAAATTTAAACCAGATGCACTCACCAAAAGATACTGATAAGCAAGGGAGGTATTCAAGGTCACGAAACAAAAAGCTATTGGGGGAAAAACCATGCAATCGGACTGAAAATGAAATAATGGTGATTGGACGAACTTTTGAGCGATCTGTGAGACCGTCCTTCTTACGTTAATAGTTAAGATCGAAAAAAAGAACTTACTTTTGGCGCTCGTGGACAAGTGGATCTTGAAGCTCTGACGGCTGAACTGCGTCACCATCTACACTACTAACATCTCGACTTTGCTGAATAAAAGTGGTATTTTCGACATTGTTTTGAAATGGTTGAGCTTGTGCAGAAAAATATCCGTTGTATAGCCGAAGCGGTGGAAAGATTCTCGTCATAAAAGATGATTCACTGTTGAAGCTATCGTTGAACTTGTCCAGCAGTTCTTGAGCTCTCGCAATCAGTGATCCATTAACTGATTCGTCAAGGGTTCCGGAAGTTAGTGTATAAGTTGTGTTGCTGGATGTTAGTGTACTAGTTGCCGGACTGGAAGTGTCCAAATTTATGGTAGAAGAATCCCATTCGCTGCTAACGTCATCATGCCTCCGGTTCAGGATTGTTGAGTACTCCAAATCTCTAGTTGTTGAACGTGCGTTGAGTTTTTGAGGTTCGTCATAAATAGTTTCGATTTTAGTGTCCAGATTTCGAGAAAAACCAAAATTTTCATAGAACGCTATAGTGGGTGCCATTGGAAGGCGTCGCTTTGGGCTCTGTTTGTGGACAACCGTGGGAATATCCTGTAAAATAAATTCTTCGTTAATAAAAGGATAGTTTTTAATTTATTTTATTTCATTTTTATTTGGTAGATTCTTTTACAAAACGATCACTTTTGTTCAAAAAAGTCATTTATTCTTTTTTTTTTCGAGTTCGTGCTTTATAGGAAATGCTGGCATTGCGTAAGCTTGGCAATCTTATAGCATGTAGCATGACCAACTCCAATGCAAGTGCTAGCAGTATTTTTTTATTTACTTGTAAAGAACTTTCAAGTTCAATTAAACTCCCGATTATCAGCGGAATAGCGTGTTACGGTAACCGCAGATCAATGAAAACAGCGGATAATCCAAATAATAGGTTAAAAATGATGATACTAGTATGTGTAAAATAGCTAAAAAATATAACAGTCATACACATATCGCTAAAAACAGCGCTACATTGCATCACTTAATTTTGGAAAATAAAATTCCCTGTGGCAACATTACAAGCAAGCGTACGCTGATATTTAGAAAAGAACATTAAGATCTAAATATTTTCATCACAGGAGAAAAAAATACCAAATAAAATTAAGAAGAATTTAAAAAAATTCACTTTTTACTCAAGAAAAAAAAGCCTTCTTGTAACCATTCATTACTTCCGACTTAAAAAGATGAAAGTTAAGCAGAACAATGAATATTGACTACTAATTTCATGCTCTCTAAATTAAATTAGCATAAAATTCAAGATGCAGGTCAAACAAAGCAACATTTTTCTTTTTTTTACTTTTATGATAGACATTTTAATATTAACTAAATATATAAACAGTTGTAAAACTACCATATTTTCTTTTCTTTTATTTATGAACCTTACTATTTTCTTTACTCGTATTATTTGATTTGGTAATTTATACATTTGGATATTGATTTTGCAATTTCAATTTAAAAATTCCCTGCATTTTCCAGGTTTTAGAGGAAATTTTTAAAATTCCTTGGATTTTCTCCGTCTTTTTTTTTTTTTTTTTGATTTTTGAATTTCCTTTATTTTTCGTGTTTCTGCAGGTTTTCCTGTGGCGTGGCAAAGGCAACCCTGAAACATTGAGTGTAAAAAATAAATGTAAAAGCTAAAAACGAACAATAACACAATCATAAGTTTAAAAAACATTTAATGACCCTTAAAAAAAATGTGCAAAGGCCAGGGGATAATCCGACCACCGGTGATCGAGAGTTTACTGTACTGTCGAAATTATTTCGAATGTAGATGGAATATTTTTTTTCAGGCCAAATGTCATGTGGCGTTTAGGCAGTTTAATAAACCGCGTGTCTTCGAACAGAATTTTAAAATTTTAACTAAAAAATTCATCTTACATTTTTTTTTTTTCACAGTTTGGTAAGCGCGAATTTTACCAGTTTTATAACTGTCATAACAATTTTTGGAGTCGAAAAAGGAATTATAAAATTTGTTGAAGCTGTCCTATTCTGAAATGTATTTCCACGTGTAACATTAAAAGTTATTTCGTTGTTCAAAATATTACTCTTATTTTTAAAAAACGTTTTACTAAAGCTATTTAAAAAAAAAAAAAAGGCAGCAAGCTATGAAGTAGGCTTAATGTTCCGTAAAAATATAGCTGAAAAGTAGAGAAAGAAGTATAGGAGAGACTGGTGATACTTGATCCCTTGGGATACATGATCCCATAGACAAAAATGTACAAAATCATTAAGTAGAGATTTGAAACCTGATAATCATATTAAAGTTATACTTGTACATAAAAACTGGAAATATTTTGGGTTTTTCGGCCATTTTGCTTTAGCTAAAGAAATGATCTCTGAATGTGTCAAGGGAAACTTGTTTTTAGAAAAGCATTCCGAAGTGTACATTATCCGTTATTGAATTTTTCAATGTTCGAGTTGAACCGAACTATTGTTTTGGTCACTCGTCTGGTCAGCACTAATTCTATATTAGCTACCAGTCTGTTTGACACTCTTGGCTTCCTTAAGAGGTTTTCCATCTCTAGCTCAGTCACTTTCCTATGCCGGGCTGATGAATGCTAATAAGCACGAAACTGCAGTCCTCAGCTGGAATTGACTGAGCTGGCGGTGTATTTCATGTATTTCTGCTTTAGCTCTGGCTATTGGGCGGTAATTTACTGAATATTCAAAACCATGTTAACATAATAGAATTTATCTTAGGTAGTATGAGTAATAGATTTAATCAATCACTGCAGTAAATATGCTAAACAATTAAATAATCTTATACATATAAAATCTGAGTATCTATCTATCTATGTCCAAGCTTCTTCTCCCGAACGACAGTGAACTGACCATCGAACCAGGTATCGATGGATTCGTAATCCTCCCGTCTTCATGTTTAGCAATTTAACATAATCCTCCGATAATAATTAGCGGAGATATCAATTAAAAACTATTAATTATGACTCTTAGATTTCAAAATCAAATCCCTATTTTTCGAAGGCTTTCCTCCATTTAAATTATTATTCAGTGCTTCATCTCAACTTTCCGCAACAATGCTTTTTAGCCTACTTTCCCAGTAAAAGTCAGAAAAAGAAGAAAAAAGCATGAAAGAAGGCTTAATGCATCTTAAAAATATCGTGAAAAAACAAAAAAAAGTCAAAAATAAATAAAATAATTAAATAAATATTGAAAAATTAAAAATTGGAAAGTAGGGTATTGAGATGGGGAAAAATGTCTGTCGGTCTGTCTGTCTGTCTGTCGGTCTGTCTGTCGGTCTGTCTGTCTGTCCCCCCCCTAATAACTTTTGAATGAATAGTCCGATTCGAACAAACTTTTTTTTGTTCGAAAGATCTCGGCGAGGACACCTCATTCCCATATTTCACTTTTTGATTTGAACTATTTTTTGTTCAATTTTAAACAGTTCAAAAAAACTTAACATTAGCGCCTACGGGGAAATTCAAAGCAATTCCGAACTGTGAGGCGAATTTGCTTCAAACAAGCTTTTTAGGAAAAAGCTTTTGGTAAAAAAACTTGTATATAAGATATCTTTTTGATTTGAACAATTTTCCGTTCAATTTTGAACAGTTCAAATCCCTTAACATTAGCGCCTACGGGGAAACTGAAAGTCAATGTAGATTCCGTACTTGAAGGCGGATTTACTTCAAACAAACTTTGTTGGAAATAGCTCTTGACGACCTACTCCCGACTCCGACTCCGAGAATTTAGGGGGACCTGACACCGACTCTGACTCCTGTTCCCGACAATTAATCGGACTCCGACTCCCCGACTTCGACTCTGACTTCGTAGCTTTGGCAAACATTTATACACGGAGGACAAATGACTGACTCCGATTCTTGGATATTCGACTCCGACTCTTTTATCCCAAAATGAGATTGACTCCGACTCCGACTCCGCTGCTGTGGTTTTAACTGTGAAATAATTATTGTTGATATGATTTGTTTTTATTTTCACGCTAAAGTTTTAATTTAGGTATTTGGTTTTCGGTGAATAAACTCGAAAAATATGCGCAGACGATTTTTCTTTTTTTTTTTTTTTTTTTTTTTTTTGACAATGAAAATTATTTCTTTAAGTTGACATTTTATTGTTTTTTTTTATTTTGGTAAGTGCATTAATTCGTTTAAAAAATTATTTTCGGCAACAGGGGAAAAAGAAACGATTTTTTTTTTATATGATGTATTTATTTTAATGAACTTATTATTATTTTTTCGTTTTAAAAGCTGTTAAAAAAATTTTTTAATGGAAAGAAGTGTATTAGCTGCTTTGTTTAAAAGGTGCTGCTATTTTATTTGTTCGTTTTTTTGAAGAAAAGTAAGGAATATTTTATTCCTAGAAATCAGCTTAAAATATTAAAAAAAATATGTTTGAAAAAATTTGCGATTTTAGCTATTTTTGAGAATATTGATCAGGTACTAGAAAGTAGTATGGGTATACGGGAAAGTAGGCTCGTCTAGTTCTAGACGGAACTTCTTGTATTAAAATGTATGTGAGCGTGAAGAAAATCATTGAGATGAAAGATCTGCTGCCATTTTTTTTCTCGAATATGCTCAGGTAAAATTCTTGTTTTTGTTTTGAGGCTTTTCCTGTAATCAGGGGATTTAAAATGTTTACTTTATGGGGCTTTTCCGCAATCTGCCACAAAATTTCACTGACTTTTTTTTTTTTTGGTTCAAGCCTGAGTGTTGAACTCGCGTCACATGACATAACTTTCATTTTCGAGGAGGACCGTGCACGTCGTAAAGTAAATGAGTGATTTTCAAGTTATTTGAGTTCTTTGAGGGTTTGTACCTGGAAAACGGATTGATGTAATTATTGTACGACCATGTGGATAGAATCCATCCAAATATTTATCTGAGTAGTATGTTGCATTAATAAACACCCGGGCAACGCCGGGTAGTAGACTATTTTATGTAAAAAGCGGATTGTTATTGTGCATAAATATTTCCGATATAGTCTATCAGATGTAATTCAGTTTAACGTGAGTAAAGATTATAGTTGATAATGCATATATTTTCCTCTTTTGTGCTGACTGAAAATGTACTCATAACTTGTATCATTGATAACGATTATTAACGTTGATGAGCTGTTTTGGCAAAAATATGTTTTACTGGTGTTTTGCAAACCTTGCTTTACGCGCATTTATTTATTCCTTAACGCGTTAGAAACTAGTGTCAGTGTACTACAAAAGCATCAACTGGACTGCTCTTACATTTTTTAGGTAGCCCGTGCAACGCCGGGCACGCAGCTAGTTACTTATAACATACGCAACACCTCAAACATCTAAACATAAATTAACTCAACTGATAAATTATGTTCTGATCAGTCAAATGAGCTTGAACAAGTTAAAATAGATGTCAAATTTTTGCTTGAAAGAAAAAAATAAATGATTTGCTCATTAAGCTACTTTAAAAAAATTGTTAGTTTTATTTATAAAATATAGTCTTTTTTTGGTTTCAACTGTATTGGATAGTAAGTGACTGATCAAAAGCATCATAAGCTCATGAAAGTTGAGTACATTTTTTTGACAAATGTCTAGTGAAATTCGAATCTATGTTATTTTGTGTTCACATTATTGTAGGTTAATAAAGAAAACTAGAAATGGTGCATTATGTAGAAAACTAAAATCTATAGGTAAATTGCTGATGTAACGGAAAGTCTATGTATTTTTTCAGTGGGATCCAGTATCCCCCATGAAGGGATCAATGTATCCTTTGATGTGGGGTTACATGATCCCTTTATGAAATTTTTGAAAAAAAATATTTTACCGAAACTATCTGTTTAGTTTCAACTAAAAAAATACTTTCAGATAGAGGAAAAAAATACCTTTGTTCAATTACTTTTTTTTTTTTAACTGATCATTTGCAGCAGAGAAAAAAAATTGAAAACTAAAGTGGGGATCAAGTGTCCCCAAACTCCCCTAAACTTCAATACCAAACGTTCCCATTCCATACTTTGAAAGAGCTTCCTCAGGTTCCTCTGTTTAAGTTTTTGATTCGCACAATATCTGTTCAGTTTTAAGTATCTCCATAATTTTTGAACATTAAGCTTTGCGTAAGATTCGAACTTTTTACAAATCAAGCGTGCATAAAAGATAACAAAAAATCTTTTTTTTACATGATTGTATTAAAGGCTAGTTTTTAACTAAGTGCAAACATTTAATCTTGGTATGTAACACGAAACACTCTTTTAGTTTTTTTCAAACCCTTTTAGTTCGTTATTAAAAAATCAATTATAGTATGAATAAAACTTTTGCATCAAGAATTAGAGCTCATTCCAAAAAATCTCTGCAATAAGCATTTTTTTAATGGGGGGGGGGGGGAATAGGTTGCTTCAAAATATAAAGTTATTATTACAGAAAAACAAAACCCATATACTTCACATAGAAAAATCGAGTAGGAAACTTCAAAAGTGTTCTAGTAGAAAGTAAATTCCCTTCGGAATCGCAAGAGAGACATATGAAGTTGCAGATAAATTGCCGAGAGAAAAATATAATTTCAATACAAAATGTCTCATAAAATACATTGTGCTCTTTCTATGTATAGTAACTTTAAAAACTAATGTTTAATTTGTTAATTTTAAAAAACGTAAGTTGCCTTAAATATTTCACTTTGGTGAGCAAAAGGTAGTATATGCAAGTTTTTCATTTTTGCCATCTATTGCACTTACGTTTTGTAGTGGAAGCTTGCTTATTTGGGTTCCGCTGGAAAAAAGGCGCTAGGAAAACATTCTAAAAAAATCATTTCTGTAGATACAGCCATTTACCGGCCCACAGCATGTAATGATTTTAATATTAAATGTAGGGAGAAGCGTAAGAAATATAATCTAAAAATCCAAACAAACCAGTGTGTTTCTTGCGTCTTGTGAGCGGTCTGATGGAGGTATATGCACAAACCTCATCCTCTCCCTGGAGTTATCATAGGTTGGTAGAACGTTTCTAGAAACGGCCCTAGTACGGAAGGATGGTTTGAAAGTAGTCATCGCCGGACATGAAGATGAACAGCGGCTCTGGGAAAAGAAAAAAAAAGTCGTAAGATAAGTTGAACCTACTTTTTTTTAGCATAGGCTGCTCGTACAGAGAGAGAGATGGATGCAAGGGGGCAACAGTCACTTTTTTTCTTGAAAAGAAGGAGTTTAGTCCCTACACTTTTTTAGCTCAAAGAAATTAAAGCTTTAAAGAAATAAAAAGGAATTCATAAGTGGTTTATGTTTCTCTCTGGTTATTATTTCATAAAAGTTAAAAGTGAGCTTTGAATTGGAATAAGAGAGTCTACTATGGCCATCTGTTCCAATTTTTGAGGCCGTTAAAATTCAAATTCAATTGTCTTTTTTTGAAGGTTAACTTTATGGGCCCCGCCTACTTAACTTGCTCCCTTTACCCCCGTACCCTTTTATTCCTTAATCCTCCTTTTTAGTGCACTAACCGCTTATGTTTTTTGTTTACTTTTCCTCAAATTTGCCTTCCTGGTGGAGGGGGACGACAAATGACCTTACACAAAGAAAATGAGCACAAACTTGGAATTTCTGTTTAAATATCCCTATTTTTTACTATATTTTATTTCGTGTCATATTTTTTAAATTTTGTCAACAATGAAAACATTTCCCATTCTAGATGTGATTGCAATGACAGTGGGTGAGCCAGTAATTTCTTTTTAAAATTTTACCGCGGATTATGTCGTGGAAACCCTAATAGCTATTTGAAAAAAGAATAAATTTACATTTTCGACCATTTAAATCCAGTTTTTGTTGATTAGTTGGTTTCTATTTTTACGCAAAAAAGAAGCAGAAATTAGAATGTTTTTGATTATATCAAAAACATTTGATGTTTACAAAAATACGAAAAAATCATTTTATTGTTACGAGATAGGTTTCTCACAATTTAATTGAAACAACAGCAGATGGCCAAGTTATTCGGAAATTGGTGTAAGAGATTAAATGTTCATGGTGTATAAAATGAAAGAAAAATTCCAATGTTTTAGAATATTTTTTAAAAAATTGCCATTTTTATCATTGTTTGAAAATAAATTATGTATTGTTAAATTTGTATGTATACAGTGTACACTTAAATTTAAAAGGAACTGGTTTTAAAGGTAATGCGACCACTTTAGCTGGAAAAATTTGAAACCAAATACTGAAAATCATTAAAGCGTCAAATTCACTCTTACATTTAAACTTTCTTTATACGTGTGTATTTTATGCATTAAATTTACCAAGTTTACATTTTTTACCGTTTTAAATAATCAAAACCTTTAACCAAAAAAAAAAAGAAAAAAAAATTCATTTAATTTTCCGTAGTGGGGAAAACTCAACATCGGCCGGTTTTATTAAAAATGTGTTTCAAATTATTCGTTGTTAGAAAATTAATTAGACAGCATTCCAAAAATCTGATCGTAATTTTTTACACTCTTGAAAACATTTTTGATCTGTCTCATGACATTTTCAAACATTCTGCATTCACAATGATTTTAGAACACTTTTGCCAAACTTTAGGTGTCAGATTCACTCTGTTTTGAAACACTAAAATCCCAAATGTAAATATTCTATTGCCTATTAATTAGTTTTAGATCTAGACATAGGGAGGGGATCCACGAAAACAGTAAAAATCAGTTAAGGATCCAGGAACACCTCGAACCTAAGTTTTTTCGGGAGGGGAGGGGAGGGCATTTTCAATTTGTCGAAATGGAGCTCCATATTTTGCCGAATGAAAAAATACAAACATGCAACAAATGAAAAATAACGTTTTATTCGGGCGTTTAAAAACAACATTATTATTATGTCTACAAGTTTGCCTACTGGTCAAACCAATTTTGGCGAATAAGAACTTTTTTGAGGAGGTCGTAATGACTGTTCGTCCTTTGATCTCCATCATGGCCAGATTCCGATCATCCTGATTTTGGACATGGGGCACATTTTTATTTCAGGGTCCCCCTAGGGCCCGACTTAGATTTTTGAAGACACCGGGCACGAAATTCATTTTGTGCCCCCTCCCCCAATTTCCGCTTTTTTTTTTTTAAATATGTTGAAGAAATAAAATATTTCGATACTTGCGTTTTTACACTAGCATACTAAATTTGGTGGTACCTCATATCACAATACATTTAAAAAGTCATATATACATTCAAAAAGTAGAAGAGATATAGTAGTATACGATAAATATATAAAATGTGGTTAAACTTTGCCCGTTGCAGTAAACTGTAAATACCAAAATTATCTATGATATAATTTTTAATAGTAAATACAGACTAAATTTGGAGTGGTTTTCTGATTTGCTAAGAGATCACATTTTTAAGGGGAATTTTTATCAACAAATAGATTTTTTCCTTGTTTTGGCATTTGCAAAACTATCAATGATATCATCGTACTCTAGATTCTGACTGAAATCGTTATTTATTTTTAGTTAGCATGATAAATTAAAGGGATTTCAGGGGGCCATGGGGCCCCTGAAATCTAAGAGGAGGGGCCTGATCATGGTATCTCTGAAAGGGTCCCCAGAACAGAAACGTTGGAATCTTTGGTTAAGTGGATAAGCCTCTACGGCTTTATAGTATAGTGCTCGGTTGGTTCGATTTTGCCCAACCCAAAAACGTTTCTTTCGCACCATCAAGTAGTTTAGTAATATGGTAATCAAAATCGAAAATTGGGATTCATTATCCTTTATAATCAGTCGTACAGTACGCCACAGAATTAGAATTACTAACTTTATAAGCATTGTAGATTGTAGGTACCACAAATGCTCAAAATGCGAAAAAACAAATGGCTCAAATGTGTGCGGCAATGTCACTAATTGCAGCTAAATTATATGCTGCACGTTAGTTCATTGAGAGAACTATGTAAGTACTATAAACATAAATTTAAAAATCTAAACATACCTCACCGCTTCTTGCCTCTTGTAAGTTGTTTTCTCGAGACGCAGAGGCAAACCGTTCTCTAGCCTCTTGTAAGTTATTTTCTCGAGATGCAGAGACAAATCGTTCTCTTTCTCTAAAGCAGTCATTGATCATTGGGACATTTTCAGAGATATTCTCAACACGGAGATGGGGCTTAAAAGTAGACATCGCTGGGAGTGCTGCAGCGTATTGACTCTGAAAAAAATATATATATAATAATTATTATTCATTCTAAAATTTCGCTTGATTCCGTAGTGAAAGTTTTATAAAGTGTGTATATACATGCATAATTGCAATAAAATAACAAAATCTCAAAATAATTCAAAGTTATAGTCACAGACCGTTTCCAGCGTCTAATCACCAACTGTCCTTTGTTTGTCACAGGGAAAAATAAAAACAGAACTAGGCGACAACTAGTCACAATGACCATGTTTCGTACTCATTTGATGTGACTTTGAGCGGGGCCCCCGCAACTTAAATAAAAAGCAGCTCTGCAGCAGAGCTGCTCTCAGTCAACTTTCACTGCGGCTCCGCTTTGAGATACAATTTCTCTAATTTTTAACTACCCTTCCCATCATTTGTTAATTGGTTTGTTCGATTTGTTGGTAGAAAACAGAAGAGGCTCTCATAAAATATTGTATAGTTATCAAACATTAAGAAATTAAATCCATTTAAAACGCCGTAAGCCAATTCTTAAGCTTGTTTAAAACAATGTTAAAGAGTCCCCCCCCCCCTTTTTTATAAAGAAATCAAGATTGCTTATTGCTTTTACTTGACTGTAGTTGATGTTCCTTTGTTTTTATTTTTCTACGTTTAACTGGGGGCCTCCGTTAGTACAGTAAAATTAGGCCAAAAAATGGCCAAACCCAAACATTCAAAAAAAAAAAAAAAAAAGTAAAATCTGTTGCAAATTACTTCTTACCCTTCCAGCAAGAAGGGGTAAAAAGTCCCAGCACTTTAGCACTTTGCGCGTCGGGTTTTGGGGGGAAGGGGGGGGGGACAAAATAATCCTCTATTTAAATAAAAATAATTTCTATTACCTAAAAAAAATTCTCAAACCTCGCAGAAACCACTCTATAATAGTAAAATAATAAATTCTCACAGAAAAAAATTCTAATTAACAGGGGTACACAGGCGGGGGGGGGGGGAATGGGGGGGTTCATGGAGCTGCTTTGCGTCATTGGAATTTTTAAGACAGTTTTTTCAAGGGGTATTTCTTTCTTTTTTGAGGACGTTTATTCTGGATGGATACTAAGTCACACTTAAGGGGTGCACCATCGCTTTTTTTTGGGGGGGGGGACCCTGAATTTGCATTCTAAAATCAACTATTGCAGTGAAGTTTACGAAAAAATTTCCCTGATTTAAACTTTTCCGAAGTACAAAATGCCACACAATGATATAGTAATGTCAGAATGATAATTCTAAAAGATCTAAGCGAGCTCAGTAACCAAATTATTTGTGACTGGAGTTGTTAAACTGTTTAGAGCGCTGGAAAACAAAATTCCTGTGCAGCATAAAAAAAGTCCAAATTGACCAAAGTTTCCCTACTTTTTCTTCATTAACAAACTTCAACTATTCTACAATCTTTTGCCATCACCGTAAATGCTGCAATTCTGCACCCTCTAAGTCGGTGGGGGTTCACCATTTGCAAACGCCGAGCTATCTCTCTTTTACGCAGCTGGTTATGTGAATTATGCTAAATATGCAGACATATACTTTCAACACTATCTCAAGCTTTTGAGTACATTATGCGATAAAAAAAAATTTGATCACATCAAACATCAGCTATACAACGATCTAACTCAGTGACAAATTCAGGTGGTCTAGAACCTGTAGTGATTCAACGATAGAACAAGTCTTGATGAGAGCAATGAGCAATACAACAATAAAATGCTAAATATTTGCACCTTTTTGTCTCCCAGTTTGGAAATCACAATCCGTTTCTAAAGCCCCCTGAAGTTTCTTCCCTCTTAAGTTGGTAGTGGTATTGCTCGCTGATGATAAGGTGAGTTGCGATGAGACCTTAAACGTTCGGGTAGTAACATCAAAGGATATTGAAAGGCAAACAATTTTGTGGCATTTCTTTGTAAAGGAGGTAAACAGTCATGTCTTAGCTTCTGTTAGGAGAGTAGTTTGGTTACTATTGGTAAAGATGTGTAAGCCCAAACCATCTTTTACACCGAATGGTATGAACAGTAAAGATGGAATAACAAATTGTTAAAAACTTCTGGTACGAGTTATGCGCTGATCCTCCATCAGTATTCGATGAATCTGGTTTCAGAAGGAAAGAAATCTTGTATAGTTAAAGTGCTATCATCTGAAGCAAAAGGTTCATCCACCATCAGAGAACGAACAGCTGGTGTTATATATGAGGCAGTTTTGAATAAAACGCGTTTAAAGATAAGATCCTAGGTAGGCTTTCATTGATTTTCTTTTCAAAATTATGCTGTATAGAAGCAAATACCAGGTCTACTAGTACCATCTCTTGCCTCAAGATAGAGGAGAGGTTCACCAACCATTTGTACTGGTTATCTCCAAATTTTTAATTTTTCCACTTGCATCCCTTTGCTTCTCACTGCCTCATATGTAATAGATGGAAGATACCTGCTTGATCATATTTTTGGTAATGATCTGTAAACTTCAAGGAAATATGCCAGCAATGCAGTGTATAGGTAATTTGTAAGTATGGGAAAGCTAGTGTCATTTTTGATGGATGCAAAGAAAGCACCGCAGAAATATAATCTGCGTCCTATTACAACTGTCAAGCCTTCTGCTCTAGAAGACTTTCTGCGTCTCAAATCTTGTGCTTGCTCTGAGGAGTTCATTGGATATAGTGATTGTTTGAAAAGTCTGAAATTGGACTGAAGTGCTCAGTTATATGCACAAACTGTGTTAGACATAGCTGCAACAATAACGAGTTTGCTGAGGATCTAGATTCTAAAAAACATCTTGATAACGAAAACTTTTTGTTAGAAGCTTAGGAGAAATCATTTGAAAGCAAAAAGAAAAAAAAACAGTTCAGCGTAATTTTTCTGGCCATTTAATCAAATGTGCACCATTAGAGGGGGTGGGGGGAAGGATAATATTTTAGTATATAATTTCGTTTTGGGAGGTGAGCTACTGTTCTTATGGGGTGGACAGTCCTGATTTAAGGCATTTTTGATTTGCATGAAATAATACTTCTACTTGAAATAAAAGGGAAAGGGGGGGGGGTGAGGATTAATTTTATTTGGTGGAGGGGGGTGCTGTACTTTGAGAGGAGGTGCATCATCGATCTTGGAAAATGGACACACTCGATTTCTAACTTTAACTTAGCATAAAATAATGGTTCCTTATGAAATGTATGGAGAGGGGTTCGGGGGCACTGCTTCGTTTTACGGGGATAGGGGGGCACTGTAGCATTGGTGGGTTACGTCATCCCTCTTGAGGGTCAAACACCTTTAATTTCATGCTTTTAAATTTAGTAAAACATAATATTCTCACTTTAAATTTACTCTAAAAATTCTGGAAAAATACTCAAAACAGCAATTTTTAGATGCCCCCCATTAAAAACCCGACGCACAATGGGGTGGGACTTTTTACCTGTTCTTATTGGGAGGGTAATAAACAATTTGCACCAGGTTCAGCTTTTTTTTTTTTTTTTGAATGTTTGGGTCCGACCCCTATTTTTACTGTACTACGTGGCTTTGTGGTAGAAGCTTCGTCTTCTAAGCCAGAGGTTCATGGGTTCGATTCCCACCGGTGTCCTGGGTGTTATTTTCTTCCCTTGTGTTGTAAATACTTCCTGTGTGTCCGGAGGCAAGGCGCTTGGCACGCAGTCCTCTATGTATGTGAAGCTATTTTGCTTATAAATAAATAAAATCGTTTAACTCTTCTGTTCTTGAATTCAAGATGTCAAATATATTTTTTTCCTCTGCTGTAACTTCTTATATCTCTTTAAAATGGAGTTCTAATATTTATATGATAGCCGCGACCCCAATAACAGAATTTTGTTCAGCAGTCTAGTCTGTGACGAAGATTTAAAAAAACCCAAGCAAAAATAGTCTGTAGGCAGCATGAGATTAGTCATAACACTTATTAAAACTCATCACCAAGTAGTGCCAAAATATGTTCCAAACTCCGAAATAAAAAAAAAACCTAGACGCAGGTAGCTACCGGAGCAAGTGGTATTTCAGCCATTGCGAGTACTCCTGAATTGATTTAGCCGGCTTTTTTGTTTTTAATTTGTTTTTCTCTTGATTCTGAACTATAATTTTTGATTCGAAAGATTTACACAGAACGCGATTTTTTTTTTTTTTTTTTTTTAATGCAGAAATAGAAGAATCAAGAATCTGCGACAGGCATCGCAGTTATAACCTACAACTATGGAGCAGCAGTGACCATTATTTCGCAAGGCAAAAAGAACTATGTAGTGCAAAATTTGAGTAAGATATAAAATAATTTGCTGTCATATGATAATAAATTTTGCTTTTTGATATTCACAATGAATCTTACCTGTGAAGTCCCTTCCTCGCTTTGATGAACTGATGGTGGCACGCACATTGTTCGTGTCCTTTGCACATTTGAATCCATCTTGCTATGGCAACCTTTTGTTGAAAAAGCTGGAGGTGGCATCACACACACACACACTGGAAACACGGAACTGAAATGAATGAATAAAACGAAATTCAAAACTAAACCATTTCATTATGTGAATATGACGCTACAGAATGCATCGCAGTAATCTTGATCTGAAGTTGTCTCCGTGGCTGTGTGGTAGAAGCTTCGCCTTCTAAGTTGGAGGCTGTGGGTTTGATTCCCGCCGGTGCCCTGGGTGATCTCTCCTTCTCTTGTGTTGTATATACAGTGAAGCACCGTTTATACGTTTCTCTTTTATACGTTTTTATCAATTATACGTTTTTTAAATTGGTCCCTGCAGAGTCCAATACACATTAACGTATATCTATTATACGTGTTTTCCTTTATACGCTTTTTTCATACAACCACTTCAAAAACGTATAAATGGTGTTTCACTGCATTTTCATTTGCACGTCCGGAGGCAAGGCACTTTGTTCACAGCCATCTATCTAGGTAAAAGTGTTTGCCTTTAAATCAGGGTTCATACTCAACTTTGAAAAATTAAAAGCAAGTACACTGTTAAAACCGGAGGAGCCAGGTAGGTGCGATTTTCCACCTTAGGGTGCAAAGACGGAGCCATAGAGAGTCACAGAGGCTAGGAAATATTGTTCCGATATCTTTTAGCACCTCAGTAGATGAAAGAAGGTAATGAAGAGCCATCAGCTCACGCAGTAGCCAATAGCGACTCTTTTCCTCCGCAAAGGTGCCTCGCTGGCACATGCGCTGTGCGGTCCGGCACAAGTTCAATTCAGCCACTTTAATGGCGGATGACGATGCAGCAACGTAGTTGTTGTGCATTAAATTTTCACATTGAATTGACAACTAAACTGGATTAAAATTCAACATTTCTGGGACAAATCTTCAAAACCTTGCGTAAGTACAGTCATTTAATCATGGTATAACATTTAAGGCTTTCCAACAGGCTTTTACTGTTTTCAGAGTCGAGTTTCAACAAAGTAAACTGAGTACTACTTCTTGTTTATAGTTAACCGTTTTAACATAGTGATGTATGGCTTTTTCTATCATGTGTACTAATATATGCTGTTACTTCCTTGTCGCGTCAGCGGTCTCGCGGATTTTCCCCAAAATGTTTATTGTTAGCAATACGAAATAATTAATAAGTAACCGTTATGAAAATTTAGAGATGTAATTTAACTGCTACAGCAGATACACTAAATGTCTTTATCTTCTCAATAAAACAGCTGCGTAGACGTAGCAAAGGAAAAAAAAAGACGCTTGGAAAAGAAATATCTCTGTGTGTTTCATGCCATGACTCATTACGTAAAAATATTTCGTTTGTATTATTTCAAAAAAAAAAAAAAAAACGAATGCATTGTCTAGACGCGTTTTTTTTTTTTTCTAATTTCTGTTTCCAATGCTTTTTTATTATGTGGGATGCCAAAAATTTGTTTTGATTTTAATATCAAAAAAGTTCCTATTTAAAAAAGAAAAAAAAAGTGCTTTTTTAGATTACTTATGTTCAAATTGGACATTCAAATGTCGAACCATATATGTATTCGTATCAATATGTTACTCTTGATTAAAATATTTTGAACGTTTATGAAACGCCTGCAATTTATGAAACGATTTGATTTTTCCGTGATTGTAATATAACTGAAAAATTTGAATGTGTCCGTAAATTATCCATAGATGCCTACATTCTTAATTTTTGGTATTATGCTGTAGTAAATGTCAATATCCAGTTAAAACTACAGAGCAATTCAAGGGTTTTTATGAGAGTGAGAACTCGGATAGAGGAATTGAAGTCATGAACGCTTCTAAATTATGTTGGAAAGTCTGAAATGTGTGAAATGTGATCAAATGCCTTAAATGACAAACTTTAACCCAAAATCAATTCAATGTGAAAAACGTACCAAGACTTTGTATATCATAAACACAAACAATAAACACAATAATATTCAAAAATGCACACAATACGGGGGAGGGAGGGAAGACGATCTACTGTAGAAATCAGTAACGGTGCCATTTATCTCTCTAAAGGTTCCTTCTTTTCACCGCCGCTGTCTGTCTTTTAAAAGGTGCCCGTTTTTCACCCTAATAAGAGGTGCGATTTCGGCTCCGTATTGGGTGCCGCTGGTGAACAAGCGTTTCACCCCTGAAAGGTGCCGAACGCAACCTGTAGTTTTAACAGTGTAGTTTTTAAGCAGTTTTGCAGGAGTTCACTTTACTTTTTAAGAAGTAGTTTTTTGTTTAAAGATGCATGTTTTAAAATGTATTTCAGAAAAATCATGCACAACTCTTTAATTATTTGTTTTGCTTTCCTACAATACATTGAATGCACAAGCACACTAAATTGTGCATTTACTGCTTCTTAGACTTGAGCCGACTCGGAATCAAATTCAAATGCGAGGAGGAGGGGGGGGGGGGGTTAACCATTAAAATATATTTTCTTCTGACATTGATCGAAAATTAGTGTTTAAAAAAAAAATAAAAACATGTAATAAGAATTTCCTGACAAAAAAAAAAAAAAAAAAAAAAAGAATTTAAAAAATAAAATAATTGTTAAAATAAAGCACTATATAATAAGCCGACTGAAAGTAGTAGAGACCAAAATAACTCCCAACTATCAAAATAATTGAAATATTTACAGGATACAAAAGGACAAATTTCAAGCACAACAAACAATTTTTGGCAAAGCTTGTGTTTGATTTTGGCATATTTTAAAAACATAAAGAAACTCATACGAGATTGAAATACACAAAATTCAATTTAAATATTAGGAATACTTTTGTAAAATTGTGAAAATTATATTGATCTTCAAAGTGGATCAAAATTTTATAAACCATTTCAAAACTTTTGTGACTCTAAGCTGATAAACATAGAAAACTGCCAAATTTTAAGAATTTTTCTTCTAAAAACTATGAAAATTATAGTTCTAGGACAGCGGTTCCCAACCGGTGGTTCGCGAACCCCTGGGGGTTCGCGAGAGGTTTTCAGACGGTTCGCGAAAAGAATAATGTAATGGCGGAGTTTTAACATGCCTCTTTCTGATGAAGTCTCATGTTCAAGCGGTTTAAAGAAAAATTTGCTCCTTTTTTATTCATTTGTCTCTCGCACATTTTATAATCTTAGCATGAAAACATTACTTGATGAAAACTTTACATGGAGCATATGCGATCGTCTCAAATATTTTGATGTTTAGTTTCTTTACCATTAGAGTCCGACGAAGAGCTATCGCTCTTCTTTTGTGTTCAGTCAAAAAGGCGTAGAAGTAAGATCACGCTGTTGTTTTTTGCTTTACTATAAATTTCACACTACAGACTACAATTTACTTCGAGCTTCATTGACGAAAAAGAGAAAGAATAGCTAGCAACCCAAAAAAAAAAAAAAAAAAAAAAAAAAATTCCACAGGAAGTACGAAAATTATAACTTTAGAAAATTGCCATGGGTGAAAGTTTGGCAGTGTGAGTTTTACGCAGTAAAACCGAAATAATCAACGGTATTTAACCATGCAACATAATTTGCGTTGTATGTAAGGAAGGAATTTATGAAATTTGTGCAGAAAATATCTTTTGTAGTAAGTTAGCTTAAAAATATTTGTTTCGCTAAAAATTACCTTTTGTGTAAAAAATTATAGTAAATGCTTATACTGAAAAATAGACGCTACTATTGTCTGACCACGGATTGTATGGAAAGACAAACATTCGTTTTACAACCAGAAATGGACAAATCTATTATTTTTTACCGATGTCAGTTTTTGCAGAAGCAGAGTCTCATCCAAATGAGCGGAATACGCGCATCAAATTTTTACTTTTCTCCCTTATTTACATAGATTCGTCTCATCTGGACATTTGAAAATTTCATGCAATCCGTGGTTGGACTATTATATTTTAATATACGCATTTTAACCTGCACTTGTAGCATACAAGAAAATTCTTCAGAAGTCAAACGATTAATGTGCACAGTATATCCTTATCAAACAGAGGTTCGTAGAACTTTTCAAGAAGACTTAAACCTAGAGATCTTTCTCATTTTACTGGAAGAAAAAAGTTCATTTAGTTAATCTGAGAGTTTCTGAAAAGTATTTTAAAGATCATTCTTTAATTGACTTTTGATTTAGTGATAGAGATCCTTGTGTCAGAAAAATTTCGGCCAAGTTTTTTGAGCAATCACGATTGCTTATTGTTCTCATTTGACAGTCTTTGATGTTCCGTGCCTTTTTCAACCATCACCGTCACCTGCAGGCGCGGCTCCGTTCTCCGGTAGCCGCTCCTGGTCGGTGGCGTCTATATCCCAGACCCACGTAGCTCACACACACACACACGCCAACGTGCATACACAGAGGTCTACGCACACACAAAAGCCTACACATACACAACTAATACACACGTCTCCGTTCAACAGGAGGGTAGACTTGGAGGGACCGGAGTCGTGTCTAGAAACAAGTGAGTAGAGTCGTGTCGCAACTCGTGATTGCGAAAAACATAATTTGAATCCAAAATTTAAGAATTCAAATTATTATTATTATTATTATTTTTTTAGCCTCTTTGTTCCACAAATATCCCATTTTCAAAAATTTTCCAGAGCTGGTTGAAGCTCAACATAGAATATATAATAATATTCACATCATATTCATTTTTTAGCGATCATTTTAGTTCGTAGCAATATTTACAATTCTATGTTTCGCAACTATTTTTTCGTTCTTGTTATAAACTATGGAGCAGCATCAAACTAGAAAAAAATCTCCCAAATTTTATTTTCTATTTGTGTTTGTGTAAGTGTGCGCGTGTTTTTTTTTTTTTTTTTTTTTGAGCAATCACGATTGCTTATTGTTTTCATTTGACCGTTTTTGGTGTCCACGCCTTTTTCAACTTGGACCAGAAGCCTTTGCAGTACCACCGCCCACCGTCCTCTGCTGGTGGCGCGGCTGCACCGGTTTTGAGCTATCCGCTTCTCCTGGTTGGAGGCGTCCATGTCCTACACACACGCACGTTCACACACATACACACACACGACTTCACACACATACACTCACTCACACCTACGTGCATACACACAGGTCTACGCACACACACAACTATGCACAAGTAACCGCCCAGGAGGAGAGGCAGACTTGGGGGGGGGGACCGTTTCTAGAAACAATAACTCCAATGAGTAGGGTCCTGTCTCAGTTCGTGATTGCGAAAAACTTAATTTAAATTCAAAATTTCAGAATTCAAATTATTTTTTTTTTCTTTTTTTTATTTTTTTGCCTGTTACTTATTACCTTGTATTCAAGGGGTTCGCTAATTTCTTTCGGAGTTAGGAAGGGGTTCGCAAGGGGGAAAAGGTTGGGAACCGCTGTTCTAGGAAATAGTGGTACCACTGTTTAGCTATTAAGTTGCTCTTTAATCTATCGCATAAAATGTTAATTTATGAATGTTAAGTAATTAATATCTACAAATTTTCAAACTTAAAAAAACAAATCCGATTTAAATTTTTTTTGAAAAATTCCGATTTTTTTTAATCAAAAAAAAAAAAAAACATAAACCCTATCAACTACACATATTACGTATGAATGTATATAGTTAATACTGTAAATAGTTAAAACAAAAATTTATTTCATCCAGCGAATCCGTACTTAACATTCTGACATTCGACACTCTAAAAAGGGCATTAATTTTGTTAAAAACTTTTTAGGTTAATTTTTTTAATAAAAATATAAATATAACTTAATTTCTTTGCCCTTTCACAAGGCATAGCTGCAAAAAAATCTTATTCCCATGGCGGATGCAAAGAGATTGCGATTTTCAAAGTAAACGAGTTAAAAGTAAAAAGAACGACACATACAAGAATTTATTTATGTAAATTATTTTAGAATTGCGTTTTAGAGCTCTACAATAAACATATTATTAATAACAATCAACGTAATTGAAGCAGAAGTCAAATTGAACCAACGATTTAGATTTTAACTTTTTGGCTCTCATAAAAGATACGAAATTTCGTTTAAAAATTTTAACTTTGTTATTCTCATAGGAACAAAAAGAAATTTCATTTATTTGCCCTCTAAAAAAGCACAATAATCATCAAAAATCAGAAAAATTCTATTTTCATATTGGATGCAAAGAGATCGCTTTAATCAAAATGAAAGTATCAAAAGTCTAAAAACGGCAAATAAAAGAATTTATTAAAGCAAAAAATTTTTAGAATGGTACTTTAACAAGTCTACAAGATGTTTACTATTAATAATTATCGACATAATCATGAGAAATTTAAAGTACGAAAAAAAAATTCGGATGTGGGAAAGAAAATAATCTAACGAAAAAATCGGATTTCTAGTATTAACAGACAAAAAAATACCGGAATTCTGGTAAAATTCGGTGTAATGTATTCACTCGTATCGGATTGGCGATAGAAGGAAAATCTTTAAGGCCATGTAGAATTTTTTAAAAAATAAGGAGTTTGTAAGGAGATAATAGCAAAATTCAGGAGTTTTATGGGCCCTTATTTTTTTCCCTTAAAATCCAGGAGTTTTATAAGGACTTTGTAAGGAGCGAACGAACCCCGTAAATCAATAAATGAAATATACTTGATCTGATATAACTTTAAAAAAAACCCTTTAATTTCCTTTTTTTTTTTTGTTAAATTTATTTTCAGCACGGCATATGCCATTCTATATGGCTAACATCAGTGACTTGTTGAGAGTGGTCAGTGATCAAAAAAGGAGGAAATATAAAAACTTTTACTGAAATCATGTGGAAAAGGTATGACATCCAAAACTGCATCCATGTAGCCCCTGAAAGGCACAATATACAAGAATACAAAAAAAAAAAAAAAACCCTAAGTTACCATTCTTGAAGGTGAAATTAATTTTTTCCCACACTAATAATGCTTTTAATATTTGGTTCGAAACTATGACATATATTTTTCTTTAAGCATAGTATTATGGTATCCCTCAAATTTCTGTTGCACAAGAAAACAAAACAAAAATACCGGGAATTTAACAGTTAGCATTAATCTAATGCAGCGGTTGCCAACCTTTTTACCCTTGCGAACCCCTTCCAATATCCAATAAGAAGTTATCGAATTATTATGCAGTAAGTAATAAGTAAAAAGTAAAAAAAAAAGGGGGGAGGGAGAAGCTACGCACGCAATAGGGTTGGTTAGAGTAAGTGGGACCCCTTTTGAGAATAGTTCGTTTTTGAAACCTTATACAAAAGTTTTGAAACAAACAAATTTTGACTTCTTTTCTTATTTCATCTTGGACATTATAAAAAGGGAAAGGTAATCGTTATTTTCTAAAATAATGCTTTAAATATTCTTCACGATTATATTTTTTTAAAAATCGGATTGGTATCTCACTTACCACATAGTAAGGGGGTAAGTGGGTTAACCACGTTTTATTTAAATTTAAATGAAGCGTAATCTAAAAAAGGGGTAAGGGGGTCTTACATGATAAAGTATGTAAATTTTTAGTATGAATTATTATTATTATTATTATTGTAAATGCATCCATTTATGAGATATTTACTGTCTTTGAAATCTGTATCACGGAAAATTTAAAACGAAAATCAAAGTAACTTCATTTGTGAAATTAATTGAAAGCCTATGGGGATATATTTTACTTTTACATTAAAGGTGTATTTAATGAACGTAATACAGTTGATTAAGATCAATTTGAGTAAATTTTCCAAAACTATAAGTTGAAAAAGAAATTGGAAACACTAAATGATTGCGTCTATGTAAAGTTGACTAAGAACCATTATCGCTTCATCCTCAGTAATTATTCCAATATCATCTGCACTATGCCAATAAAAAGTGTCGCTATTTCTATTCGTTCTTGCAAATTAAACAGTATTTTTTAAATTTGTATCATCAACTTCCAACATTACACCTACTTAAATCTTAATGATTTTTTTTTCATGTATGTTTCAAATACATAATCACCAGCTTTAGTGGTTTTTGTAGCTGAATTATCAATTCCTACTAAGTCGTCATAGTGGTCTTGTACTTCACCAATACAAATATTTAATTAGAGTTGCTTTTGATTTTGAAATCCCCATTATTATAGGGGGACCCTTCCTCTTAAACACTTATTAATAATATTTTTATACAAAAATTCTTGTTGCTGTATGAACTTTAAGTTAAACTATGCATGAAAAATTATATAACTATAAAAATATAATAAAAAACAACCTAAAAACACTTCCTTGAAAAACGTTGCTTAAACTCGCAAAAAAAAAAAAAAAAAAAAAAAAAAATCCAGATTTTTTTTTTTTTTTTTGACTAAGTGTTATGACCTAGAAAAAAATTCCACAAAACCCAAATATGTGCAAAACCAATCACTGTGATGAAATTTGACATGATCTGTGCAAAAACGATAGAAAACTTTATCCATATTTCCATTTTAGGGGGAGAGAACCGACTTTCCTTAACCAACCCTAACAAAAGGAAAAACATAATTGCAAAAGATAGAAGTCCAAACATTTCTACAAACTGAAATGCTAGCAGGAAAATGAATTAAAAAAAAATAATAATAATAAATTGCCAAAAATATTATAATTTGCTGAGCTTCAGTCAAGTTTGAAATAAAATAAATAAATAAAATAAGATATTTTGTGGAATAAAGAAGCTCATAGTTTGACTCCGGTATACTCTAAAAGTGCGGATTAAAATACGCATATTGAAAACTAATAGAAACGCTTGTAATTAATTCTAATTGCTACACTCTAAAAGTGTTTTTTTTTCTCAACAAATATATTTTCAAGCTAACTTCTTACAAGTGAAGTTTCCTGCATAAATTTCCGGTCATTCCGCCATTACAATATTATTTTCGCGAACCCCTTTTGTACCTCTCGCGACCCCCCCCCCCCCCCACTGTCAAAAATGAAACGCTCAATTTTGACGATTCGGCAATCCTCGAGCACTATTTCGTTATTTTCGACGATCCTTTCGTCACCGAATCACGTGATATTTGACGAAACCAGAAATCTCAAATTTTTCACGGAATTATTTCGTCCCGATTTCGTCACATTGCAGTGCATTCGGGAGTTTTCGTTTCAATCTTGTACTTGCTCGTTAAATTATCTTAACTTAATTATTCTAAAGGATTCATAAGAAAGGTTAGTATTTATTGAAATTTGTATGTGCAATGTGCCTTCTTTTATGTATTGTTACATTTTTGTATAGTGTTGTGTTTATAGTTGTATTTAAAACACATTCAAATTGAAAACGAACGGTTCGATTAGGTTTAGAATTTTTTGTGTTAACTTTGAGTCACCTCCACGTTAGGCTTAGCTAGCGTTGTTTTTTTTATTTAAAAGAAAATGTTGGTTCGTTGACATTAGTTTCCAAAAGCGTACTTCCTTTATTTCGTTAAAAAAAAATTACAAACATGACTAAAGGGTTTGTACGAATTTAAACTTACAAGAAAAAAAAAAAAAAAACTCCACCGTAGCCGAACTAACACAAATGACAAATACAGCGCTTTTATAAAATATAAAAGGGCTTTGAAGTTTTTAATTTCAACATGGAATACATTACAAGGGTATGTGTTTTCATTCTTCTCCATGAATTTTACAAAAATATTTCTGTTAAACTAAGTGTTATTTTTAGTTTAATAGTTCAAATTTGTTTCATTCTGCATTTTTATTTTCTTAAACAAATACTATATACCAATCCCCCAAAATGCTTGCCAGCTTACCCCACGTTGTTTATATAATCTCTTTCCCTGCGCAGATGTTTCTAGCAATAAGTGCTTATGTTCATTATTTGTGCAGCCTTTTTTTTTTTTTTTACTTGCATAAAACATGAAGTAAAGTAAATATCAATTTGATAAAATCATTTTAAGATAGAGAAAATATTAATTTCCATAAAGAACTCTATCTTTGTGCTTTATATTTCAGCAGAATATTTTCAATATTTTTTCAATTTTTCCGCAAATTAAAATAAATTATTGAAGTTGAAGTTTTAATGTTTAACCTCGATGTAATAAGAAAAAAAAGAAAAGATGTTATAGTATGTTTGAAAATTGTAATAACAATAATAAGCATTTTTTGTTGTTTATTTTCCCACTTCATGCACTAAATTTATAAGTTCTTCTATGTCAATTTGTGTTACATGATTTGTCATAATTATGAATTTTTCCATTATACATAGTTTCTACAGCTAAAATAAATGCAGCATTAATTTTATTGCCATATTTGCCGATTCAAGATATTGTCAACAAAAAGTGAGAAATCCCGGTCTACATTAAATCAGACTAAGAAGCATTTTATAGATGAACTTCCAATAAATCAAATCTTTTAGTTGGAGTTGTGATTTTGCTGCATATAAAATAAAATGTCTGAAAATTTACCCGAACTTCAATAGAAAAATTGAAAGGATAATGAAAATATATGAAAAATTAAAAGGATAATAAAAATATATATATGATAAGCTTTATATATGTAACAAGCTTTGCTCCCCACACTAGTCCCTATTTTCATCCTATACCTTTGAAAAAAAAATCCATTGATATCAATCAATTAGTTCTCAAGACACAAACAAACAAGAAAATGCACTTTGTTATTGGGTTTCCCCTATCTTTGGCAGCTCTTCTCCCTTGGCGTTATTTTATTTACTGCGTGAAAATTGCATATTTTGAAAATCAAATATGCTTAGTTAAAAGGTGATACTCGATTCGTCTCCGTCCCAAACTAGTAAGTAGAGCTACGTTTGAATATTTTTGTATTAGTGATTGATTCTGATGATTTTATGTTTTTGTTCGAATATTTTTTAAAGATTTCAAGGTACTATACTATCAATTAACAATTTTACTTGGCAAGCATTCCCTCTTAAAATCATTATCAGCTGAGTTAAAATATCCGAAGTACACACGCCCCTTAAGCTACGCCCCATTTTGTAAGTACTCTATCCCAGTGTAGCAGAAAAATCAGTTTTTTTTTTCTACTAAATCCCTATCCATCAGCTAGAAGGTAGCTTTATGTAATTACTAGTTAACTTATGAAATGGAGCGTGGCTTCGAGTGTTGGAGCCCTGGGTTTTTGACTCTAATTTGATAGTAGTTTAAGGAGGTAAAGCTCGGTAAGTAAATGTTGTTTATCGATAACACAGCACAATAAAATCTCTGAAAAAAGTGCAAATAAAATCATAATCACCAGTTTCAGTACTACTTAATTCATAAGTACTTTATTGGAACTAATTTGGGTAGGGGGGGGGGGGGGGAGTACCTCAGAAAACATTCGTGAAGAAAACGGAACACGAAAATCGGAAAAAAACGGTGTATTTTGGCTATCGGTTAAAATAAAAAATAAATTTTAAAAAAAAATCACAGATCAACAATTTTTGCACTTTTGATTTTTTTATAGCTCAAAAAAAATGAAAATTCACGACTTGATGTGCAAAAGAATCAACTCGTTTAATGGCTAAACTTATGCTGATTCTCGATAAATTGAAGAAACTCTATAATTCTAGAATATTATTCAGAAATTAATTTCAGAAACTAACTGAGAGTCTAGCTGCCTAAATAAAAATTTTGTTCATCCGCTGTAAAAATAACTCATTCTTGCAATCTGCTTGAAAAAAAGCTGTCAGCAGCGAAATAATCATATATTTTGAAAAATATGAAAATTAAATCAGATGCTTTTCAAAGTCACAAGCGAATCGTAGCTTTTTTAACTTAAGAAAAAAAAAACTCAGATTTTGAAAGAAATCGTGAAAACATGTTTTATTTCAGAAATAAACTGCTGAATTTAATCGTAAAGCTTTCCTCGAAATAGAAAAAAGATCCATGTGCATGAGGGCATACATCCATGGACTTAAACCTTTACTTATTATGTATTTATATTCTCTTTTAAAAACTTTTTTAGGATGGATCCAACATCACGGAGATAATCGGAACAAAGGACAGACGAAGACTTTTTCATAATTATAACAATATTCTAAATGTTCTTATATTATACATTGATTTCATGTTACACATGTTTGGAAATAAAAATAAAAACTTAGGGGTAAAAAGCAAAGGTATATTTTTATAATTATTTAACAAACATTACACTAAATTAATTTTATCAAAAGATTTATTTCACATCTACATTTTTTTTAAGATTTATATTTTCAAATACCTATTGCAATTTTGGCAGAGAAATGTTTTCAAAGTATGAAGTATGAATTGCATGCAATAATGAAGTTCCTGTATTAAACATAAATTTGGCCAAATAAACATTTTACATACAAGCAAAATTAATAAAACAAATAATTAATTGGAAAAAGAAAAAGGTAAGCTTTTTCTTAAGATTATCTAATTTTATTTCCTGTATCTAATTTTAGAACAAATATGTACTAACTTAAAGTTGTCCATTTTATTGTGCTTTTTCTTTGAAATTTGTGGTATAAGTTGGATAAAAATCTTTTTTTTTTTTTTCTGGAATTTTTTCATGCGATACAATGAAGAAGAAACTTCTCAGCAATTTTCTCCCGAGCATATATCGATCTAACTGTGCATAAAAGTGGCACATGATTTTTTTTTCCAGAACCCAATGTCTGCTGAGGAAGTAGCACTTTTATATTCCCATTAGGGGCAAGGCGATGTAGGAATTTCTACATCGTGATGCATCGCCATCCTCACATCGCGATGTAGTTCAAACAGTTTGAAATATTCTTTCCGCTTTAGGGGCACCCCCTCCTCAATTAGGGGAGTTTTCCTTACAAAAATCCGGGCTTTTGTCACATCTTTTTCTAATTTGGCACATAGGTTCTTTAATCACATGGGGTAGTACCCCATATGAATACTACCCCATGGGAAACTATCCTATCTGGATTTCCAGCATCAAAGGATATCTGGGCCGAATCTGGAAAAGATCCGACGAAAACTGGATTTTTATAAGGAAAACTCCGATAGGGTTTGCCACACATAGCGGGACGAAACCTACACTATGAGAATTCCGAACTATCAAAAGACAAATGTACCAAATTTGGAACAGATCAGACAAAAACTGGGTTCTTATAAGACCCCCCCCCCACATACACACGTGGTTTCCCACTCCATAGCGGGACGAAAACGGGAATTCCCGAGTTTCAAAGGACATCTGTGACAATTTTGGAAAAGACATGATAAAACTGGTTTTTTGTAAGAAAACCCCTCATTTGGTGGTTGTCCCCCATAGCGGGGCGAAAACTACCCTATGAGAATTCCTGAGCATCAATGAACGAACCTCTATGCCAAATTTTGGAAAGATCCGACAAAAAATTAATTTTTTTCAAGGAAAACCCCCATAGAGGTTGCCCCCCCCCCCATCTCTTACATTGACGAAAGCTAACCTCCGTGAATTCCTGAGCATCAAACCTCTACGGCAAGTTTAGAAAAGATTGGAAAAAAACTTTTTTTTATATAAGAACCCCCAATGCGGGGTTGCTCCCCCCCCCCCCATCATGGAGGGTTGAAAACTACCATGTGTGAATTCGCGAGCATCAGAGGACCTCTGTTCCAAATTTGGAAAAGATATGATAAAAACTGTTTTTTTATAAGAACCCCTCCCGTACGGGGGTTGCCCCCTATATCGGAAAGAAAACCACCCTATGAGAATTCTGAGCATCAAATAACGAAACTCTGCCGAATTCGGAAAGATCCAACAAAAACTGGATTTTTTGTAGGAAAACTACCATAGGGGTTGCCCCCCCCCCCCCCATAGAAGGCTGAAAACTACCCTGCGTGAATCTCCGTGCATCAAAGAGCCTATGTGTCAAATTTTGGAAAGATCCGACAAAAATTGGATTTTTTCAAGGAACCCCCCCCCCACCTCCCCTTATAAAGTGATGAAAACTACCCTGCGTGATTCTTGAGCATCTAAGAACCTCTGTGGCAAATTTAAAAAAGATAGGACAAAAAGTTTTTTTTAATACGGAGAACCCCCAATGCGGGGTTGTCTGTCCCCCCGCCCCCCACATAGAGGGACATAAACGACCTTGTGTGAATTCCCGAGCCTCCAATAACGAACCTCTGTGCCAAATTTGGAAAATATCCGACAAAAATTAGATTGTTTGAAGGAAAACCCCCATTATGGGGGGTTTAATTAGATACCATGGGCAGTTTAATCTGCAATGATTTGTTCTACCTTTTTTAAGAAGTTGTTTGTTTGCATTTTTACATAAATAAAAATTTGCTTGACATATTTTATGTGACTCTTTTTTTAAAAATTACTTGTCTTTTTTTATGGGGGGGGGGGGCTGCAGGCCCGTTGTTTCAGTTTTTTCCCAAATATGACAAAGAGTCTGTACACAATAAAAATTGTACAGAAAACGAACTAAGACAACGGCCAGTCATGTGTAAAAACATGAATGTTCAAAAATCAAAACAGGAAGGGGGGGGGGGGCAATTGACCCCCTGACCCCGTAAATGACGGACCTGTGAAAGTGACTATACGCAATAAAGTGGGAAACTACGGTGGTAAGATTCTGAAGTTAGGATTTGATCACACGCACACAAATCTTATAAAATACAGTCGAACCTCGTTATAACGAACTTAAAGGGACCATTAAAATCGATTATTATAAAACGTGGTTCGCTTTATCCAAAAAAACAATAAACAATAAGACAAGGATTGCAAAAAAGTTCATATCAGCAGTTATTTGTTTTAAGCGTATTCGAATTAACGAGGTTCGACTGAATTAATTTGACGAAACTAATGCTCTCAAAACTACGAAAATGATTGTTAATTTGACGAAACTAGAATGAAGAAATATTTCGTTACATTTGACGAAATTCGCATTTTCAAAACACTAACAAAAGCAGTTTCTTCAATTTGACGAAATGTTCGCTCGGAGCATATCCCTGGAAGTGGTTTAGTCAAAAACGAAGAAAATTTCGTCGAAATTGAAAGTCCATTTCTGAGAGTGCAGGGGTTTGCGAACCACCGGTTGGGAACCGCTGATTTAGTGCTTTGATGGGCATCTTAAAAAATTATTTACATTCAAAGTTTGGTACAACTTACCATTATAGAAATATTTAAAACTCTAGGTCATGCCTTTTTATCTTTTCTTCTTAAAATTTTATTGTGTGCTTTACATTTTCAGAAAATGAGTAGCTTTCGGAAATTTCACAACTTCTGACCAATACATGATTTGAAGATACGTAACTGCAGTTAGAAAATTAGCATTATATAGTCAATTAGTAATAATAGTTACATTTTTTAGCATACATTATTGTAAGCGAATTGAAGGACGAAAACTTAAATCTCTTAATTACTTTTGTTATGATTGCTTTTCATTTGTTTCTAGTATCCCAATTTGAACAAATTTGTTGTAATCCACCATTTCTTGCTCTGCGCATTGTTGAATTTTACATAAATTTAAATTTTGCAAGGCAGAAAGACAGCAATTTCTCACCCTTAGCACTCAGCCACTCTCAATAAAAGGCAGATAGAGTCAAAGTGCAATAACTAAAAACTGGCTATATCACTAAATAATGCCAATTTTTCAAATTTTTTCGAGAAAAATATGTTTTTTTTTTTTTTTTTTAAATTAAAACCATTGGAATTTATGGTGATTGAGAATGAAAACATAACTTTTAAAACGATTAGAACTTAAGTTTACAACAATTAAAAATCTCAGTTTTCTCTATATTACTAATTACAGCACTCTACTACTTTTTACAGCAAAAACTGAAAATGAAAAAATAAAAAATTGCGCATGATGCAAACTGAATTAAGTAAAGAAAATATATTGATTAAAAAGATAGAAACTCTTGACTCTTGCTTTGGGTAATAAGATAATACTAAAGGAGAAAGCACATTTACCGGAAAATCATTTTTGCTCGGTTACTACACATTTTAACCCAGTTTGAAACGTATTAGTAAACACATGCCTGCAGGGTCTGATTACTGAATAAGCCGACTAGGCCATAGTCTAGCGCCCCCACTATTTAACGGCCCTTAAATGGTAAAAAATGTTTTAGTCAGTGGCTAAAATTGTTTTATCCAATGGATAAAATCGTAAAGTTTTGAGTATAGGGGGCCCCAAAAAATTGTTTGGTCTTGGATGCCCTGGTATCTAAATCGGGCCCTGCATATCTGATACGTTTTAAACTGGCCAGATAAATGACAGTAATTTCTCTGAAAAATGTAGCCCAAGCATGCTTCTGTAGCTAATTAAATGAACGCAGTGGCGCGGCGAAGAGGGTTTTCGGGGGTGAAACTTCCTTCGGAAGGAATTTTTGATCAAAAACTCCCCTTCAGAAGGTATTTCTCATCCAAAACCCTCCTCCAGGAGGTATTTTTCATCAAAAAATCTCCCCAGAAGGTATTTCTGGCTGCACAAGGGAATGAACTTATTTTTAGTAAAAACAATAAATTACAACAAATGTTTAAGGTTGACGGCATATATTTCAGTTTAGATTCCACCAATCGCAATTGTTGCTTTACCGCACAACTAGACGTTAAAAAGAAATAAAAGGAGAAAAGTATTTTTAAATTTTTAAGTTCAGTTTGGCTTTTTTTTTTTTTTTTTTGGTAAAGTTTATTTATTTATTTATTTATTTTTCCTCACTTTTTCTGTCATGCACTCGAAATTCGTGGCGCAAAATAATATCATTTGAATTTTGACGCCTTGAATTCAAATAATGTTTTTCGCAATCACGGATTGCGATAAGACCTTACAAATGGACTGGAATGAAAATTGATATGAAATTCACTCCCGTCATATTATGACAGGTGATTTTCTAAATCAGGTAATACGAGGCATATCCATAAAAAAAGAAATGGTCATTAATATTCGGCGATAAATATCTTTGATTATGGCAAACTTTCGCCAGTATACTCAGCATAAAGATTAAATTTACAGTATATATCATTTTGATACTTTTTATTTTTATCAATATTAAACAATAGGGTTTAGTAATCTGGAAATTTTGTAATTGAGGTGAGGTTTTACTTTTTAAATTTTTTATGGTAATATTTTCCCCGAAAAAGCGTAACTTTACAACCCTGTCCCTTTCCCCCCTCTACTTTTAAAAATAAAATCTGCCAAAGCTAAGCTTTGAATGAACGCAAACTATTTCTGACCATGGCGACGAAAACTTGTCCTCTTGATAAATATTAAAACGCCGAGCTAAACTTATTCTCGTTGTCATGGCAATCTGAAAATTCAGAGCAACATCAACTTCGGTCAAGTAAGCTTAATAGGCAATTCGTGTTTACACATTTAACGGTAGGTTATTCCCTTCCCTTTCATGAATATTCCACTTATAGAGTGAAACTCTGTATTTGACTTTAAAAGTTTCACAATACTATGTCAAAACGAACAACTTGCAAAAACCTCATTTAGAGGAGGGTGGTCTAATGTGGGTAGGTTAGCAAAGAACGATCGAAAATTGTAGTTTTTGATTTTTTACAATAAATAAATAAAATACTCAGTTTTATTTCCTAAAAGGGATCGTGAACTTCAAAATAAAAAGTGATTCTTGCATTATTTCAAACCCAATATTTATTTATTATCAAATATTACAGACACTTGAAAAACTCACTTTGCATTACCGGGGGGGGGGGGGGGGCTAAAGCGAGTAAGCAGTTCGGGTAAAGCTTGTAAGTTTAACTAATTGTGTTTGGGTACATTTGTCAGTCTAATATGAAGTAATAAAATTTATACTTGTCCTTTTAAATCGAAAATCTAAGTCAGTACATTTGCCAAAAAACATAAAGAAATCGGGTATATACTCGCTTTGTCCTACCCGCTTTGCCCAAAAGCATGTTTTTTGTTTGAATAATTATAGTCATAAATTAAAAAACAAAACAGAGTGACCAACGTAGTTAATAGGAGGGTGGTGTCAGAATAACTTAATATTATTGACCATTAAAAAATAAGTTTGTCTTCGACTAATCACAAGTTACAAACCTTCAGTTTTTTTCAGAAATGTATATCTTTTCTTCTTCTTTTTTTTTAAAAATTTAATGCCTGGCTACGACCTTAGACCATTGAGATCAATGATCTAAGGCTAAGCCATGCCGCTTCGCCTCTGCTTTGCTGGGATTGATTGAAACTCGGGGATATTCGAGCAAACACTACATACGTATCGCCGTTAGCTCACCATGCGGCGGCGTACGAATGCCTACCTGCTTTGGCTGATCTACCCACTTTGGGCCACCCTCCCCTAATCACAAAAACCATGAAATTCAAAGCATTTTAACAGGCTATAAACCCTAAACCAGTAGGAATTTGCCTTAAATATTTTTATGCTTTCCTAAATACATGTAAAGAGTAACTGCCAGAGTTGAAACCCGATTCAGGGGGGGGGGGGAATTCCTTTTGTTTCCCATGTATGAATATGCAGCATTACAAACGAGTGAGCACTGATATTCGGGAATGAACATTAATATTCTGATGATTTCATTACAATGGGGGGGGGGGAGGCAAATAAATAAATAAAATGACGAAGAATAAAGATGAATTCATCACAATAATTGCAAGGTGAGTTTTTTGAACTGAGAAGTTAAATAACTTCAAAGTTATATCTTTATCATTCATTATGTGGACATTAAAAGATCAAAAATGTAGAAGTTAAGCAGAACAATAAATACTGATTACTAATCTCATGCTTTCTAAATTGAATTAACAAAAAATTCAAAATGCGTGTCAAACAAAACATTAAATAAAATTTTTCTTTTATAACAGACATTTTAATATTTACTTTAAAAAGAAACTCTTACTTTAAAGTTAAATTACCATTTTTTATTTTATGTTATTTATTTATTGTTTTTTTTTTCTTTTGCATGTAGTTTTAAAATTTAGGCATTTTTGCAACTTCAATTTAAAGTAAACAAATAAATAAATAAATATGAAAATAACAATAAATAAATGACTAAGTAAAATTCTATGTTCTTTGCAGGTTTTTAAGGAAGTTTTCAAAATTTTCTGAATATCCCCTGTTTTTGTTGATTTATCTATTTCCTGTATTTTCCCCGTTTCTCCAGGTTTCCCTATGACCTGGCAACCCTGACTACGTAAATTTCATTAAAATGTGAGATTGTGAGTGACGGATCACTTTTTTAAAATGATTTTGCTCCAACAACAAAAACAAATTTAACAAATAAATTACTTTTGAAAACATTGAATAAAATAAGCAGACTATTGCATTTGAAAAAAAAAAAAAGCCCACCATTAAAAATAGCTGAAATGTTAGCAGGATGTAAAAGGATTGGATTCTTAAACAAAGTATAGTAAAACCTCGATTATCCGAGCTAATTGGGACCACTAGTGCCTCGGATGTCGGAAATCTCGATTAATAGAAACTTTGTAGAAAATCTGGTCAGAATCGCAAACTTTTAAAACGTATTAATTAAAAATACAATAGAATATTTTCAAAAGATGAAAATGAAAAGTAATATTTTACAGTTAAAAAACTAAATTAGGAAAATAACTTGTAATAAGATTTAAAAAATCAATAGAATTTTTGTACAATGCCAAGTTAGATATTAAAAAAAAAACGCATTAAAAACCTCACAAATTTCCAGAAAATATTTTGATATTCAAACAGAAAGTTCATCATTTCATAAAATTTTCGTTATTTTCTTTGAAAAAAAAAAAAAACTTTATTATCGGTTCGGTTAACAGAAACCTCGGTAAATCGAATCTCGATTAATCGAGGTTCTACTGTATGCAATTTTCGATGAAGCACGTGTTTGCATATTCTCTTAACATACGTTAATTGTAGAAATTGGGATTGAAAAAGCTTCAAGAGAGTAAATAGAAAAAATAATAAAACGGAGACCAAAAATTAAGAAAAATCTGAATATTTTCAAATTTCAAAGAAAAATATGAGGATTATGAGGTCTGAAAGAGGGAAAAAGGACGAGAGGGGTCTTGAAAAGCAGCAGAAAAAGCCGGAATTCCGTCTAAAGCTGGGAAAAGCCCCTGAGAGAAAAACAATAACGCAATCGCGAATTCAAAATGAAGTTCTTAAAGTAACTATATTTCCATAAACAGAATCCTCACAGATTTATTTATTTATTTATTTTATTTATTTATTTATTTATTTTTTTTTTTGCAGTGTGCATTGTCATTAATAACACCCTCGTGGAAAGAATTGGGGGTAGGAACTTCCCCCTTTTTTCAACTAAGTCTAATTCAAATTTTAAAAAGTTCTTTTGCAAATGCCTCCCCCCCCCCCCACTGGACAAGAGAGCTACACCACTGCTTATCGTACCTGCAACTTAAACAAATGAGCAAATGTGAAGTTAATAATTACCTTGCAATTTATCACGACGATCTGAAGACTCCAGAATTTGTCCTACTTGATCGCTAGATCGCTGGTTGTAACTAAACAGAAAAAAATTGTACGAGAATCGACGTATTTCGCTTGAAAGTTTTTATTGGGTAGAAGTTTTGCACGTCACATGGAAGGCGGAACTAAGAAGGGGCGGAGCTCTCAGAGCTAAAAAGCTAGAACCAAACTTCGGGGGTCTTGCTAGAAATAAATTTGCGTGCGAAACTAATGACGCAGGTTAAAATAATTTATATTAATGATTTAATTTGGATCATCTTTTTTTCTCTTGATGAATTGAAAAAAAAAATATATACTCTGAGACTTTTTCGTGCTAATCTAAATAATACATTGAACACTTTGCTACTTAAATAGAAATAGAATGCTTTTGTAGCGAAAGCAATTTAAAAAAAACAAGTATTTTTCTTGCATTCTTAAAAATAAAAAATAAATAAAAATGCTGCCGTATATTGGACTTTAAATCTTGATCTCTTAGTTATTTTATTTAAAAATTATTTTAAAACCCCAGAGAGTTTATTCCTTAATCAATGCATAAAACGTGTTTTAGTTATTCAAATAATTATCATCTTATTATTATTATATTACATAACTAAACTATTTAAACACGGAAAGTAACTGATTTCATATTGATCTATGAAATTTATAAAATCATGAGTGGCAAAGTATTTACACAACTTATTTCATTGTTTGACACTATAATAGCTAAATGAACAAATACAAAGATTGAAATGGCCACAAATTTCGAAATTTGAAAATAATTTATGCTGACATTATAACTGACGAATACATTGCATGTCGTTCATTTTGTACCATTTTAGTTATACAAATAAACTATAATCACTAAATTAGGGGGAATGTTCAAATTCAACTCGATTGTGTTCGATTCGATCGTATTCTATCTACCTGTAGCATAGCGACAAATCAAGTCGAATACGATTTTTAAAGCTGGATATGCCTGTTTGTTATTCAGTTCTATATATAATACTATTAAAGTTATATGCAGGCTTTTGCTGACTCTTTTTATACACAAGTTTATTGCTATTCTGAACATTGAAGAAGAGATTATTTGCAACTCTAAAACGCATGTCAGCATACTTTTTATTTTTCCAAAATTTACTCTTTTAAAATGCTTTATCTTTTATTTTTAATCATCAGTTCAAAATTATTTATTTTTTTTTTCAAATTAAATGTTTCTTAAAATGAATTAATTCTAAAATATTATTTTACTGTTAAAGTCCATTAAAATTCATACATTTTTTTATTACGAGTAATGAAATGCATTTCTCTGTAGCCTTTTTGCCGTTTGGAAAATTTTTACATGTTTGAAACTTTTCAGACGAAAAACTTTGATCTGCTGGAGAGTAAAAAAAAAATAAATAAAAAAATAATAATAATAATAATAATAAACAGATCATAATTTAGTAGAGTATAAAGAAAAGGCTTAATGTACTGTGAACGTGTGAACATAAATTTCAAAACGGTAAAATGAAAATTATCCAATTATTAAAGCTTAGAAAATCATTAAAAAAAAACTCTTCACTATTTCAATTTTATTGCTGCACTATTTCAAAGAATTTATGCCTGTCATTAATTTGCTCTTTTAATCTAGTATAATTTCACAACGATTATTCTATTATTACATTCATTTGCATTAAAAAAATTCTTCAAAAAAATAAGTTATTTCCTTTTTGACGTTTAAATTAAAAAAAAAGACCAAAAAATTGCGGGGGGAGGGGGAGAATCATCTTAGCTGGAAAAATTTTTAAAAATAATATTCATATATGAGGGATATTTATATATAAGTGGGTTAGAAAGAAAAAAAATTGTAGAATGTGTCTTAATAAAAATAAATATCTAAGCATTACTGAAATTCTGCACAAATCATTTTAAAAAATTATTTAAATAACTAAAAACATCAAATTTAATAAATATTTCTTTTGCGTCAGTAACTCCCGAATATTCAAATGTTCGTTATAGAAGTGTAGTCCACGCGCATCTGCTTTATTGCAATTTCTCCGCTCTTTTATCATTGTTTCTACTTCACAGCACAATTCGTTTCCAACAACTAAATGGTAAATGTAGGTGTACTCTTTTGAAAAGCAGTTTGAAAATGGCTTTGTTGGCGTGTCGAATTACTTAAGTTAGTATTTTACCAGGGATTCGTTTGGGTCTGGCAAGCGGCAGGGGAGCTTCGATTTGAGTTATATTGTAAAGAAAACTGTGGTTGACGGGAATGGAATTTTATCAGCAGGTGCTAACAAAGAGGCTGGTAGCAGGACTACTATCCCTGAAGAAGCGAATGACATCTAATTGATGAATGTCTCCAGGTGGTGGAACAGCTCCAGATTATCAACCTGTCAAGTTGCTGTTTAAAAATGCCAGGTTTGGC